>NW_008346900.1:497094-517215 GCF_000622305.1 Nannospalax galili | reverse complement strand
AGAAACTGGCTACATTTCTTTGGAGTCTTTTTACCCTAAGTGCCTAGCCAGTTCCTACCTCCTATTCTTATCACATCATCCTCTGAAGGGGTTACCCAAATTGCCAAGAGGGACTAGGGACGCAGACCCCTCTGGCTTCTTCCATGCTGAACAGGACACAGAGTGAGGCAATTGGAGTACCCCTTCAGTGGGTCTATCTAAAAGACTCCCAAATTGCGTAACTCTTGTATCTAAAGGGAGAAGAAAGTCCTTGAATCATGAATTGGAGATGTGAAGAAGAAGTAAAGGCAAGAGTAATTAGCATTACAAGTTCTAGACAGGGAACTAGAAAAAAGTCAGAACAGGGCAATTTTCAAATGTTCATATGAGAGTCCATTGGAGTTTCCTGACAAGGGCTTCTCAGAGCATCCCTCTACTGGGTTCCTCCTCATTTTTCTTTTGTCTTCCAAGGCTGGACGAGTTGGCTGGGAAGAGTGGCTGGATGCTCAGGTGAGGATCCAGTGACCCTGCTTGGCTCTCCTTCAATGAATGAGCACAACCTTTTTATCTGATTGAGTTGGCAGGAGTCTTGTGCATGCTGTCACCACTGCTGCAAGTTCATACAAGAACGTTCCCGGAGGCCTGGAAGCCTCCATTTCCTTATGATCACGCACCAACCCTGGCTCTTACAGTCTTTCCACCCATCTTCTGCAATGGTCCCTGAGCTGCGGGTGGGTGAGGTCTAATATTCTAATAGATATCCTGGTCTCCAGGCTGGCAACTTGTGGGCTGTTGTCTGCAGCGGCTGGACATATGCTCCTAGATGTTAAGGCCGGTCAGGGGGTCCTTGTTCTGAGTCCCCCGTACCTTTGCCTCATAGAGAGCCGGGGTGGGACCCTGAAGCACTGTTAGAGGCCTTGCTTGTCCCTTCCTCTCTGGCTCCTCCCTGACTGCTGCCCTGGGCATTCCTGCCTCCTGACTGGCCCCACGTGTAAGCACATTCCCAAGTGGACTGCGGAGTCCCTCATCTTCTCAATACACTCTTGCACTTCCCTGGGTCCTGTCTGCCTGCCGGCCCCTGCAGTGTGAATCCCCTTTCCTAGACCCTCCAGCTGCTTTAGTCACCCAGCTTGCCTGCCTTGCTCTGTCCTGTCATAAAGCAGGTGCCAGCCAAGCGTCAGGGTCTTGGTGCTGGGGAGTCATGGCCAGGAGGCAGAAGCAGGAACCCACAGAGTGAGTGACGGTAGGGGTTCTCCGGGAAGCCCTAGGACCACGGTTCAGGGAAACCATGCTGCAGCCCTGTGTTACCACACTGCCGTCCCCTCCCCACAGAACTCAGGCTCCCGCTGCCTGGCAGGTCTCCGGTCTCTGCCTTCCACCCCAGCCCTCACCAGGCCAGGGTGGCCCTGACCCCCACCCTTCTGTTTGCCTGCTGCTTCTGGAAACTTCTGTCAGCCTAGGCTTTGGACTCTGGACGTTTCCCTAAGTCAGTTCCTGTTGTTCCTCCTGCTGTGGTATAGGTCCAAGACGGGGACCCTGGGGACCAGCCCTGTGCCTGCTGCAGGGAGTTGGGGATGCGCTCACTGTTCTTCCAGATGGAGACACTGGGAGGTCGAGTGACCTTTGGGTGCATTGACCTGGAGCAGGCGCGGCCAAGGGGAGGACGTGGAGGAGTCTCAGTGTTATAGCAGCAGCGGGGCAATGCTGAGATGCCAGAACAGCTGGAACAGAGAGAGGAGCTGGAACAGAGTGTGGGCTCTCGTGGTGACCCTCTCACTGTAAGAAACATTAAATACCAGTCTTTTCTGTCAAACACTGTAAAACTTTGGTTTAGGACAGGGAATTCCAATCTTTGAATCTGCCCCCATACCCAGTAACACTTTTGTTTACACACAAGCCCTGCTGCAGCCGCAGAGCCTGATGGCCAGGGGAGGGTAAGACCTTAACCCTTTGTTCCTTCCGTTCTTTCACTTTTATTCATTTATATTTTAAGATATTTTTTATTTTTGTGTGTTTCATACCATACATCTTAACCATATTTCGATCTCATCCTCTATTTTCACCCCCCAACACCCACTAGATTGCAAGCAGTCTGTCATACACGTTAAGGCCTATTGAGTCAAGTTTGTGTCCCCGGCTGTCCCTCGGTGTGAGTTCATCCACTGGAGCCTGCTCAGCCTATCGCCACTCCCTTAAAGAAGACCAACTCTCCCTCACCCAGCAGTGATGAGCTGCCAATAGTTTCTCGGCTAAGGTTGGGGCCTCCTGCCCATTTCCCCAGTTCTATGCCGGGTTTTGTCTGACTGAGTCAGCATGGGTCTTGTGCATGCTGTCACCACTGCTGTAAGTTCATATGAACAAGTTCCCAGAAGCCTGGAAAACTGTTTCCTTGTGGTCATGTACCACGCCGGGTCTTACGACTTACTAGCCAAATTCAAAAGACTATGAGGTTGAGCCCCAGCCAATAGCATGATACAGTACTATTGTGTTAGGATGGGAACCGATTAAGTTTCCAGGTCTGGTGTGATTGCTGGATCCAAATGATGCAATGTATCCTCCTGCAAAAGTAAGAGCTGCCTTGGGGGTAACTTTCCGTCCATCCCTGGATTCTCTGTGTGGAATTGTTGACCCCCAGATTTTATTTCTAACAGCATTGTGAAGGACAAGTCTCACTGGGCCATACGGGGTCAGCACAGCTCCGTCTGGAGTCCAGGAACAAGTGTCGTTGTATCACTTGGACAACGATCAAGGGTGTGGGGCAACTTGGGTACAGAGCCACCTTCTCAGTTAGGCAGAAGAGTTTAGGCCATTGAGGGACGCTTAACTCAACCCCAGGGATCATCGGGATTACACCTCACCATTCTCTGTTCCCAGGGTTTTCTTCTTCAGGCTCACAGGCTGGGCGTGCGTGCATGCATGCGTGCGTGCGTGTGTGTGCGTGTGTGTGTGTGTGTGTGCATGTATGGTTTATATGACCCTCTAGCCATCTCTCTCCCATCTTCATATGAACACCCACAAAGCATGTGACCTGTGCTTTACATTCACCCCTCACACATCTCTACCTCCCTTCCTCACTCATGTACCAGGCAATCACGGTACACGCTCCTGGTGTGTACACGTACCAGGCAATCACGGTACACACGCCTGGTGTGTACACATACCAGGCAACCCACGGTACACACTCCTGGTGTGTACACGTACCGGGCCACTCATGGTACACACTCCCGGTGGTACACATACCAGGCAACCCACGGTACACACTCCTGGTGTGTACACGTACCGGGCCACTCATGGTACACACTCCCGGTGTGTACACGTACCAGGCAATCACGGTACACACTCCTGGTGTGTACACGTACCAGGCAATCACGGTACACACTCCTGGTGTGTACACGTACCGGGCCACTCATGGTACACACTCCCGGTGTGTACACGTACCAGGCAATCACGGTACACACTCCCGGTGTGTACACGTACCAGGCAATCACGGTACACACTCCTGGTGGCAGAGCGACCAGAAACTGTCCTTGTAGTAGAAACCACACAATATTAGCTGTTCCCGTGTCCCAGGTCTATGCTGAGGACTGCTATGTCACCCAGTCTAGGAAGGACAGTAACCTGGGTGAAGACTGACATTGCAGCCCCACGTTGGACTAGTTGAAGCTGTGAAGCCGGGTGTTTGCCTATATAGCTTTTCTACGAAGGGCAGACAAGCCGATTTGACTACAATTTCATATTTGTAGCCCATCTACCGCCTTGGATTTTGTTAGCCCCTCAGTCACCATGGAGGGGTGAATTGGCAGGCGGATGCTCTGCTCAGCCTGCTGATGATCACTTGGCCTTTCAGAGGGACTTGCACATCCTCCCAGGACAGCAGCCGATCTCCAGGAGGAGGCACCTCAGGAGAAGGGGAGGAAACTGCACAACCTTCTGTGCTAGCCACTGGGCTCCCATCTGACCAGATCGAAGGCAGGAGACGCAGATGCGCCAACTGGCATCACAGCCTCAACGTCATCTTACATGTAGAGTCTGAGCAGGTGTTATTGCACCATTTGGGGCCGGTACCATCTGCCACCCTCCTTCCTGTCCTCCACCACCAGCTGACTCATGCACCCTGAGCCTGGCACTCATCCCCACATACAATGGATCAGCTCTCCGGTCCATCTTCTCACTCCTGTCTGACCCCAGTCCAGGTCAGGCAGGTATTTTTGCAAACATTGCCAGTAATGAATTCATCATGGAATCCCACTCAGGAGTACTGTGCCTGACAGAATACGTAGGCAAAACAGTTATGACCAGTGAACAAATGCTTGCACACTGCACTGAATCATGTCACCGTTTTCTATTTGACTTTGGAAAGTTTCTCAGTGGCTTTGAATGCAGTGTCCTCATCTGCAGAGGAGATGATGATGCCCAAATCACAGGTGTGGTGACGGGTCAATGCTCTAACCTATGGCAGGGCAACTTCCGCTGGAGCAGATGCCAAGGATGATGATTTGAACCTGAGAAGATGGTGAAGATGGTGGGAGGTGGGTGGTCAGGTGCACTGCTGAATGCACAGAAGAGGGGCTACGTGGGCTTCGGGAGGGAGTCCTGGAGTTGTCCTTCCGCTTGAAGAAAGACCAGAAGTTCTCTAACCAATCAGCTCCTGGCAAGAGCAGAAGCCACTTTCTTTAAGATCTGAATAGGCTGCCTGTAATTAGCACCCCACTTAGCTCAACAGATTCCCTTGTAAGTGTGTAATTCATTAGAAATAAATATTACCATGGCAATGCCATGATTATAATAATTCTTAGAGTGTTTATATGAATACTTATTAACCATATGCATTTTACGATTGTGTGGTAAACTCCTAGGCCCTCTAATGAGCAAGCTGTTTCATATTTATGTTCTGAGTATTGTCTTCCTAAGCAGAACCTTGCTGAGCTGGGAAGCAACATGGATGGGTGGGGAACTTGGAGCTGAGGGTCAAATGGTCTGGCTGATGCTTTTGTGTCTGAGTCAGAGGTCCTCATGGGCTGCGAGGGGATCATCTTTTTTTTTGTAATGGGAATGAAGTTCACACACGTTCATCACTTCTGTGTTTTCTCCCCAGTCCACTGGAGATGCAGCAACACCTTTAGCAGTGAAGGTCACGTGACCAGTGTCTGCTCTTCTCCCTGGGGCCATATTCCAGGCCACCCAGCAGATGCCCGTAACACTGCTTAGAAGCGAGCCCTAGACCTACTATGTGCTTTTCTATATATACACGTTACCTGTGATGAACATTACCTTATAAGCTAGCAGGGTAAGAGACTGACAGTCATAGATCATAATGAATCAACTATGACCATGTACTTGGAGGAAAATTAGCTGTGGTTTCTCTCTTTGGAGGAATGCTTTTGGAGAGCTGTTGATGACAAATAACTGAACTCGTGGAAACCAAGCCCAGAGGTTGGGGGACTCCTTAATGAACTGGCATTTTCTTGAGTTTGAACATTTCTAATACAGCAAGCACTGGCAGACCTCACCCATCGCTGAAAGTGAAATGTCAGGCCTGGGAGAGGGCTCAGCGTGTAAACTGATTACCACACAATCATGAGGCTCTGACTTCAGTTCCCCATCACTCACTCAGGCTCCCAGCCCACTCTCCTTCTGAGGGTGTAAATCAATGATCACACCTACTAATGCCAGTCTGCACCAGACGATGGACCCAGGACAAAAGCTCTGGCCCCTACCTTCAGTGCGTGGCCCCTGGATGGCTTCTCACCCGTGTGCAGCTGTTTGTAAGAAGCAGATGTTTGGAATTATAACTCATTTTTCTCCAAATCAAGGACGATTCAGGTTCTCAGATTGCTCTCTGAAACCCGCATTGTGTTGACGGCACTTGGACTTTAGCCAGTGATGTGCACCTGTGTGTCACCTGACAGCCCAGTCCCCAGAGTCCCCAGAGCACAGAGTGTGATCACGTCAGCCATTTCCAATTACTTCTTATAAATAAATGCAGCTGTGAAAATAGTTAGATGTGAAGTCTTTATGTAGCAAGATGGTTCTGAGACAGTGGGGATTCTAAGGGGCTGTCAAGGCAGTCAGCCATATTTGTTTTAAACAGCTAATTATACAAAACTGCAGGTACCGCAGCCTGAGAAAGTGGAGTCTTCGGGAAAGAAAAGAAAATGATTTCATTGTCTTGATTATTTTACTTTCTTTTTTTAATGACAGGGTTTGGATTTTAGAACAAATGTTAACATTTATAAAGGTGCCCTGTCGCTAACTCTCATTTCAATGCCAGCGTCATGGAGATTGTAAACCACAAACCACCCTGTGTGGTTGCTCAGCCCTTACTCAGAACGCCCATATGCACAAGCTACGTGTCCATTGCTGGTTCTTGTGAAAAGATTCTCAGAACATATCCTGGAAATGAACCACTTCTCAAACCCAGAGCTCCAGGAAAAATCCCTCAAAGGTTTTAAAGCACAGAAATCACAAAGCTGTCCACAGAGAGCATTGTGCTTACACCTTTGAGAAGGCTCTTCAGCACTGGTGAGACACTCTGAGATTAAGACTGATTAGCTGCATCAAGCTGCATGTGGTATGAAATATACCCTCACGTCTCGAGGAGCCATCCATTGGAGTTACCACTTGTCCATTTCCCATCGGCAGCTGAATTTATCACACGGGCATGAAATCCAGCCATAGCCTGCTCTCTGCCGCCTGACTCTTAATCAACAACCCACTCCTGGGGATTTTTGGCTGTCTCACCTGGTTATGTCAATAAATCTGAGTGAATAGCTGCTTGATTTGTTATTGATTTCCCCGTGGACGAATTTGGGGCTGCATCTTCAGTGATTGGTCTTCGCAGTGGAAAATCAGGGCCAGGGAAAAGCTTTGGCAGTTTGGGGAGGCTCCAGAGGCCAGTTCTGTTGTGTTAGAGCACTTACCATCTCTGCTGACCGAATTTGGTTGTTGTGAGTATGAAATTCTGGTGCAGGGAAGAAGGAAGACGTGGTGTATGGAAGGGCACTGAGAACCCTGACCGTAGTCACCGGTAAGGTCATGCTGTGATGTGACACTCATGACTTTGGAGGTCAGTGCATACTGATCATAACTTTTGCATGCTTTTCATGGTTATGTTAGTGTTGTGTCCCCTTTCAGTGACAAATACGAAGTAGAACCAACTTGGAGGAGAAAGGATTCGTTTGGGTTACAGTTTCATCAGAGTGGGAATGACAGAGTGAGTGCTTGGTGGTAGGAGCGTGTGTGGAGGCTCCTTACATCCTTGCAAGTCAGGAAGCAGAGAGAAGACAGAGCTGGGCTGTAACCTCAAGGTCTTCCCCATGTGGCCTACACCTACCAGCTAGCCCCTACACGTGGAAGTTTCTAGAACCTCCCCAAATGTCTATCAGTTATAGACCAGGTGTTCAAACACAAGGTCCTGGGATGGGGAAACATTTCAGATTAAAGCCATAACAGCAATCAGTGCTGGTTTGCCTGAACTTTTCCCTTTGCAAACTGAGACCGCAGTTTGAAAACCCTTGACACAGGAACACAAGGAAACTGGGGGAGCTAAAGGACTGACTGCGTTTTCCTGGAACCTGAGCTTGGAAAGTTGGAGTTTTCACTCTTACTACTTGTGTTGTCTTTGAAAGTGGGTTGTGCCGAACATGGAAGAGCGCAGCGCTCTGCCGGCCACAGGGAGCTGAGAGGGAGAACTTGTCTCATCTCATGACTTGCAGATGCATCACTGTGGCACCTCAGTCAACATGAATTGCCGTTTTAGAGGGAAAAGTCACCCTGGCATCTTTCCCTTGCTGTCTCATCAAATCCTCGCTCGCAACTGGCCTTGTTCATCAGACCCAGAGCAACTTTGTCCTGTGTCTCTGAGCGCGTTCTCACACCTTGGCTCCATTGCTTCTGTTCAGCGGCAGAACTGTTTAAATTGAACTAAGGATTGAAGACTTAAAGAATCAATTTTTGTTTATGTTTATATGTGTGTTTCTGTTACACAGGTGTCCACAGAGGCCGGAAGAGGACGTCAGAACCCCTGCAAGCTGGAGTTTCGGGCAGCTGTGAACTGCCTGACGTTGGTGCCAGGAACCGAACCCTTATTCTCTGCAGGGGTTACTGCACGTTCTTAACCACTGAGCTGTCTTTCCTGTCCTGAATTTCTCTTTTTGAGACAACTTCTCATGTAGTTCAGGGCTGGCCTCAAACTCACTATGTAGCTGAGGATGACCCTGAACTCCTAAATCCTCTGGCATCCGCCTCCTGAGTGCTGGGATTACAGGTGTCCCTCATGACACCCAGGTACTGGGATCGAACTGAGGCCTTCCTTCATGCTGGGCAAGCACTCTACCCACTGAGACCCAATAATTTTTTTAGAGTATCTTCTGAGCAGGAAGACTTTGGAATTCATCCTTGTTCCAGATTCTCGAGTACCCCTTGTTCCGTACTTACAGAGCCTATATTGAAGCTTTGGTTTTGCGTGTCCCCCAACACCCTTCTCGTTGGGACATGTGTCTTCTGCCCGCTGTCTCTGGAGGGTAGACATGTAAGGGTTTCTTCACCACAGTCTGGCTGAGCTCATTGTAAGAGGCCTCTGAACCTGAGAGAAAACATGCAGACACTTGGGCGTTTTCATCCCTCCTGGTGAACAGCCACAAGATATTCTGGGGACATGAATTTTAAAAGTGCATTCATCAGACTGCAGGGTTTCAGAAGCGAATCCCTAAGTCTCGGCAATACATAGGAAATGGAATTTTGAAACTCAATTGCACTCTTGGCGTGTGCAGAGGCAAGAGCCCTAACTCAATTCTCAGAGCTATCGAGCTTTTATCCACCAGTGTTTGCTGTGAGGGAAGCTGCTCACAGCAAATTTCCGACAAACCAACCTGACCTAAAAGAACTTGACGGAGGAAGGGCCCTCCTGAGCCCTCCTCCCCCAGCGGTAACTTCCACGTGCCCCCTGATTACTCAGTTGTCAGCACAGGCCCTGGGTTAGGAGTGCCGGCCTGCCACAGGAGTACACCTGCTTATCAAAGGGCCGAGGGAAGCGGGTTCGATTTTACAAATCACTTATTAGATGTTGGGTCTGTAAATAGGAAAGGCAGTCTGACTGCGGCCCCTGCCTGTGTGTTCACAAAGACTCAAACTCCTTTGCTTTTGGAGATGAGTGCGCCTTGTGCTCTTGCCCCCTGGATGTATTCTGCCTGGCACAGAACTGACTGGTGCTGTCAAGTCCTTCCCACTCAGCAGAGACCTGTCCCGTCCCCCCCCCACCTGTCCCGTCCCCACCCCACCTGTCCTGTCCCCACCCCACCCGTACCTATCCCAGCTGTAAACAAAAGCCAAGGAGGTCTGTTGCTTTGAAATTTATCCTCTGACAATGTCATATGCATATATAAAATATTTGTTGATCTTTTTTCAAAAGTTTAAGTGAAATTTTTAGTGTTTTTACCCTTCTTCTCTGTCTTTCTCTGTGTGTCTTTCTGTCTCTCTCTCTCTCTCTGTCTCTCTCTGTGTCTCTCTCTCTGTCTCTCTCTGTCTCTGTGTCTCTCTCTCTGTGTCTCTCTGTGTCTCTGTCTCTGTCTCTGTCTCTGTCTCTGTCTCTCTCTCTGTGTCTCTGTCTCTGTCTCTGTCTCTGTCTCTGTCTCTCTCTCTCTCTCTGCCTCTCATTTCCTTTTAATACGGGTTCTCAGTCTGTACTCACTATGTAGCCCAGACTTTCCCTCTCTCTTTTTGACAAGGGGGTCTCTCTGTGTAGTCCTGGCTAGCCTGGAACTCGCGTCTCTGTCTCTGTCTCTGTCTCTCTGTCTCTCTCTCTCTCTCTGTCTCTCATTTCCTTTTAATACGGGTTCTCAGTCTGTACTCACTATGTAACCCAGACTTTCCCTCTCTCTTTTTGACAAGGGGGTCTCTCTGTGTAGTCCTGGCTAGCCTGGAACTCGCTGTGCAGACCAGGCTAGCCTTGAACCTACAGATTTCCATGTGCCTTTGCATCCTCTTTTGACAAGACCTGGGATGATGGTGAGCTTGGCTGGGTGATGGAAACAAACGTCCTTTCAGATACCGGTGATGCTGTGACCCCAGAAGCCTGTGGCGCTCCACGAGTTCTCCGAGTGTCAGTGTTCTCATTGGAAAATGAAGATGATTTACATTTCCACATCCTTTACACATCCACATTGCAGGGCTACTGTGCAGGTTAAGACTTTTCATGTCCCCAGCTCAGCAATGGCATAAGTTAAAAAGCACAGACCCTCCTAGACAATAAGACAGTTAAGGGCTGTAACAGTCACTTGTAACATAACATGTGCCTGTTGCCTGTTTGGTTTGACGACAGCAATTATAAGAAGACATTTTTCAAAGCACTTAGAAAAAGCCAAAGATGGCCTTGGTATTACTGTTAGACGGCATTAAAGAAGAACATTTATTTTGTTAGGTCTAATAATAGTATTGTGGTTTACAAGTAAGTGTATTTTTCTTTAAGAGACAGATACTGAGGTGTTAAGCTGGATTTGAAATGTCTTAATGTCAGTAATTTATTTTTAAAATGCTTAAGCAAAAAGCATCGGAAACCAATGCAGTTGAATATCAACAATCAAATCAAGCTGGTGTTTGGGATCTGGCAGGATTTTTTCTGCGGTGCGTGTTACAGTATTTATAATGAGAGATTAAAAGTGATATTCCATGCGACCTTCCTCTCAGGGGGCCCACGGCACTGTGGGTGCTCAAAGCAGTCTTTCTTCTACCCATCAACACATATTTACTGGTGTTTTTCCTCTTTACCCAAGAAAGAAAAGTGAATGAGGTGAGCATGCGCTCAGGGGAGCGGTGAAGGCAGTCCAACACAAAATCGTAAACAGACTTCAGTCTTGATGAGCTCTCTCCGGTTTCACAAGGTTTCGGTGACTCAATTGCACCATTCTTAAGCGTATACCTTGCCAAAGACAGCCTCGTGCTGTGGTGTCCGAAGGCTGGGCACGCCTGCTCCAGGCTTTAATTCTCCTGAGACAGGAGACCACCACGTTGAGATTCAAGAATGGAAGGATGGGCTCCAGGCTTCAGCTAAATTCTCCACAGCTTTTCAAAGCAATGACAAAAGACAGGTTAGAAGCTAATGAAGTTTCTACTGAGTGTGGCCTGTGAGCCAGGATGAAGGGTCAGGTGGGCCCCTATTTCCCTTTTATGAATCTAACCTGGTCAGCTATCTTTGCTGTGCCCAGAATTGATGGCATGGCCTGCTTTGGGTGACAGCGTGTGGGTTGGGATGCAACACCAGCTGACTGTGGGAAAGGGCTTACAAAGAGGCTACTTTGTGGGGCTCCTGCTCCTGAGGGGCATCTGCAGTCAGAGCAGCTGTCCACAGTGGTCCTGCCCCTATGGGTGCCCATCTCACCACCACACAAGTGCAGTTAGCCTCCCTTCACACTCTGGCCATGGGAATCCAGGCTGTGTCCATAACAAGGGGGCATCTGAGGGAAAGACCAGAGCCGGGAGCTCGGGTCCTGTCTGTTGCTCCTCTTGTGGACTTAGAAACAAATTCCTTGCCCTTGGCCATGGGAATCCAGGCTGTGTCCATAACAAGGGGGCATCTGAGGGAAAGGCCAGAGCCGGGAGCTCGGGTCCTGTCCTGTTGCTCCTCTTGTGGACTTAGAAACAAATTCCTTGCCCCGGCAACCTCACCCTCCGTGGCTTCTTCCTCAGGGAGAGTTCATTGTTGCTCAGGTAGAAATGCTCCCCAGGAAATAAAACCCCCTACAGTCTTTTTGAAGGGGGCCCTTGTATGGATGTGTGTTGCTCGGGTCCTTCCCGAGGCTGTCTCTTAACCTAGGGCCTCCCTGTTGCACACCACCCAAGCTCCATTCTTCAGAGAACCTCAACCCCAGGGAGGGTACATGACCCATACATGAGAGAGTCCCATGGTGGCTTTGGCCTTGCTGTAGTTGGGGCTGCATGTTCCTTGAAGGCTTGGTTTCTGATGCAGTGGTGTTGAGAGATGGGCCATGGGACCTGACCGGGTCATGGGCACTCCTGGTGGGCTGATCCACTGATTGCTCGACCCTTTAATGACTGCTGGGAAGAGGTGGAAGTTTTAGGCAATAGAGCCTAATTGGATGGAGAAGTTCTCTGGGGGGCTGCGGGGGGCAGCTCGGCAGAGTGTATCTCCCCAGATCTTTGCTTGTTGGCCACCATGAAGTGAGCCCCTCACCGTCCACAATTTCCCACTTCCAGAAGAATCTTCCTCTTTTCCACTCAAAGGAGCAGAGTCATCCAAGCACAAGCTGAAACCTCAGAAGCTGTGAGCCAAAATCAATCCTTTCTTTAAACTATGTATGTCAGGATGACAGGAAGTCACACAGGACCTGACCTGTTCAGCCTGATTAAGGTCATTGGTGACCCTTCTGCTGGCCTCACTGTGGGATGCACAGCAGGAAGGACCTGGCTTTGATGCAGATGTGTTGCTGATGCACAGGCAGGCTGCCAGTCACGGCCACAGGGAATGCTGACTGAGTGGGGTTTGAGTCTTAGGGTTGAGTCTTGTGAAGCATCATGCTTAAACCCAGGGCCCTGAACCCAGCAGCCATCCTCTGGCTAAGTAGGTAGAGAGTGCACCCAACTCACACAGAGCACCACCCACCCATCTCAGAGGAGCAGGTCACATGGCCAATGGCAGACATGTTCAGACAGCCAAGGTATTGCATATACCACTGAAAGCCCTTTGTGTTCTTCAGGTCTGTGTGTGTGTGTGTGTGTGAGAGAGAGAGAGAGAGAGAGAGAGAGAGAGAGAGAGAGAGAGAGAGAGAGAGAGAGAGAGAGAGAGAGAGAGAGAGAGAGAGAGAGAGAGAGACCTGCTTCCTGAAGACTGAGAGGCCCCAGGAGTGCGTGTGTGTGTGTGTGTGTGTGTGTGAGAGAGAGAGAGAGAGAGAGAGAGAGAGAGAGATATACCTGCTTCCTGAAGACTGAGAGGCCCCAGGAGTGTGGGTGGGGGGCAGATGTGCCTTCTCCGCAGATACCTGAGCTCTGGGTTGCAGCCCCGCTTAGCTTACCTGAGAGGTGGCTCTGTCCTGGGGCAGAGGAAGAATAGCCTACCTTGTGTGTGTGTGTGTGAGAGAGAGAGAGAGAGAGAGAGAGAGAGAGAGATATACCTGCTTCCTGAAGACTGAGAGGCCCCAGGAGTGTGGGTGGGGGGCAGATGTGCCTTCTCCGCAGATACCTGAGCTCTGGGTTGCAGCCCCGCTTAGCTTACCTGAGAGGTGGCTCTGTCCTGGGGCAGAGGAAGAATAGCCTACCTTCTTCTCAGCTCCTGGGGAGTCACAGCCTCATGGCTTCTCTAATAAGACATGTGGGGATGGCTGTGGAAGGCATGGGGTTTGGGGTTTGATTCTGGAGGAGGAGAAGCGCGAAGAGGAGGTGACCTGAGCAGAGGGCAGAGCCTTGTCAGGTAGGACTCTGTGGTGAGGCCCGGGAGAGAGGCAGATGTGTACCAGTGGATTCCAGCCTGTGCAAAGGCCCTGCTGGAGCATTGGGGAGGTGCCCTGTGGAGTGCAGAAGCCATGAGCCAGAGGACTGAGGCTGGTCTGAGGGAGGGGCGGGGGAGGGAGGGCTGCAGGGGAGAGTGGGATTTGTGATCACGTGGTGGGAAGCCTGGAGCATTGGGAGGCATCATGTGTTCTAAAGGTCCCTCTAACTCCCCAAATCCCATGTTCTCTGTCTGTGGAAGGCATGGGGTTTGGGGTTTGATTCTGGAGGAGGAGAAGCGCGAAGAGGAGGTGACCTGAGCAGAGGGCAGAGCCTTGTCAGGTAGGACTCTGTGGTGAGGCCCGGGAGAGAGGCAGATGTGTACCAGTGGATTCCAGCCTGTGCAAAGGCCCTGCTGGAGCATTGGGGAGGTGCCCTGTGGAGTGCAGAAGCCATGAGCCAGAGGACTGAGGCTGGTCTGAGGGAGGGGCGGGGGAGGGAGGGCTGCAGGGAAGAGTGGGATTTGTGATCATGTGGTGGGAAGCCTGGAGCGTTGGGAGGTATCATGTGTTCTAAAGGTCCCTCTAACTCCCCAAATCCCATGTTCTCTGTCTTCATGGGCAGCATGTCATGTGGGGCTGAGTGGCTCTGAGTGACTCCAAAGGCCACTGCCTGCCCACAATGTGTGGGACATGGAGGAGGTCTGAGGATGTATGGGAGGGGGAGGTCTGGGGATGTATGGGAGGAGGAGTTCTGGGGATGTATGGGAGGAGGAGAGGTCTGAGGATGTATGGGAGGGGGAGGTCTGGGGATGTATGGGAGGAGGAGGTCTGGGGACGTATGGGAGGAGGTCTGAGGATGTTGGGGGGTCTGAGAATGTGGGGGGAGGAGGTCTGGGGATGTATGGGAGGAGGAGGTCTGGGGATATATGGGAGGAGGAGGTCTGGGGATATAGGGGAGGAGGAGGTCTGAGGATGTGAGGGGTCTGAGGATGTGGGGGAAGGTCTGAGGGAGTGTGTGGGTAGCAGGGCTGAGGGTGTGGTAGTGGGAGGAGACCTAAGGGCACTTCAGAGCTGTGGATTTGTGTGTGCATTCCTATGAATACGTAAGAGGAATCATTACCTGTAAAGCATGCTAATTAGGAATCGTGTTGTGCTTTAGATGAATTTTCTCTTCCTGTTCTCCCTAGCGCACCTGTACTCACCCATCCCTTGTGCTAATCTGCTTCCAACACCATAACCAAAGGCAGCTGGGAAGGAAAGGGTTTGTTTCATCTTGCAGGTTCCAGAACATCACTGAGGGAAGACAGAGCAGGACCCAGAGGCAGGAGCTGAAGGAGAGATGGAGGAACGCTGCTCACTGGCTCCAGCCTGTTGACTTGCTCAGCTACATTTATTTGTTTCATCTTGCAGGTTCCAGAACATCACTGAGGGAAGACAGAGCAGGAACCAGAGGCAGGAGCTGAAGCAGAGATGGAGGAACACTGCTCACTGGCTCGATCCTGTTGACTTGCTCAGCTACATTTCGCCAGTTTGACAGAAGGAATTCTTGGATTTAGGTTCCAACTTCCCAGATGTGTCAAGATGACAACCAAGGTTAGCCATCTCGTCACCTCTTTTAGTACTGAGGTCAGAGTTACAAAGGGGTGTCTTGGAGGTCACGCAGACAGCGAGTGGAGGAGCTGGTTTTGGGCTTGTCCTGCAGGCAGCCTCCATGTGGGCCTTTAACCTTTGGATGTTAAAATACTGGAACTATAGGTTAGGGAGAGGGCTCAGTTGGCAAAGCACTTGCTGTACAAGAGTGAGCACCCGAGTTCCCCAGCACCCCTGTAAGAGCCAGCCACTGTGGTGTGTCTGTAAGTCTCAGGGCTGGTGAGGCAGAGCCTAGAGGACCCCTGATACTCACTGGCCAGACAGCTTTCCTGACTTGATGAACTCCAGGTTCAGTGAGACCGTGTCTCAGAAATAAGGCTCAAACGGGCTTGCCTTCCACAAAAGCCTGATGATCTGAGTTTGATCGCCGAACGCCATGGTGGAAAGAGAGACCAGAGTCCTAAGCCTCAACAAAAAGGTGGCAAGTGATCAAAGAAGATGCCTGGTGTTGACCTCTGACCTCCACATGCATGCCTACCTAACAGAACACATGTGCATTTACGGTAACACTATGTACACAGGCAATACGGAAACAAATTTGATTTACTTCTAAAATTTTGCTTTTGTTCTAGTCTTAGAGAACTTTTCAGAGTTCTGCTTGGTTAGGGACGAGACAATGGGACTCAGGAGACCTGTCACCTGTACCTCCCCTTTCCAGCTTGGACTCTGCAGTGAGGGAACTGTGTGCCCCAAAGCAATAGGAAACTGCATGCCGAGGGGGTCCCCTGTGGGGGAACCGGGAGGTAGCGCTGCGTCCTACTCAGGGGCTGTAGCTGCATCTTTCATGCCAGTGAGCACGACTTCCTCCCTTCAGCTGCTCCCCGAGGTGAGGGAACCACAGCTAAGCAATGGGCAAAAGATAAAACCTGTCAGGATAGCCAGCTACTGGGCACGCTGATGCACATGGTACGGTCATCGGTCAGGATTCATTAGGAGACAGGACACAGGCCACTGTGTCAGCCGGGGAAGGGGGAAGAGGACAAAGAGGGGAAGCAATCACTCCGCCACTGTTTGAGTTTAGAAAAGTGAGGCTCTCAGATCTGAACCTTGAAAGATGGGTGTTCTCAGCATCTGTACTCTGTGATCTACGTCAATGTCTGAAATCCTCTGCATGATGGAAATTCCAAACAATTAGGCAAAATAATCTGGTGACCAGCCACAGGTGGGTGCTCCACGATCATGGCCATATTCCAGTATTGATTTGGGATTTTTGCCTCCTTACGTGAAGTGAGGTGCATTCAAACACCATGGCAGGCTGGCGAGACGGCTCAGTGGGTGAAGGTGCTACTGGAAAAGACTGGAGACCCAGGTTTGAGCTTCAGAACCCGTGTAAAGGTGGAAGGAGAGAAAGAACTCCACTAAATTGTCCTCTGACTGCCACACACGTGTCATAGTGTACATGCACCCACTCACACAACAAAAATAACTGGAAAAAAGTTTTAAAATAATGGTTTGGGCTGGCGAGATCAGTCAGTGGTGCTTGCCACCAAACTTGAAGACCTGAGTTTGAGGTTCAGGACTCAGGTGGTGAGAGAGGATCAAGTCTTAAAACTTGTCCTGTGATCTCCACATGAACGCCTGGCACGAACACGCTCTCACATGCTTTCCCCCAAATCCTCCAAGCCCATGGGGCACTTTCTAAACTAAGTATGCTCACTCTGGGCTCTGTGGTCACTACGGTCAGGACTCAGGTGGTGAGAGAGGATCAAGTCTTAAAACTTGTCCTGTGATCACATGAACGCCTGGCACGAACACGCTCTCACATGCTTTCCCCCGAATCCTCCAAGCCCATGGGGCACTTTCTAAACTAAGTACGCTCACTCTGGGCTCTGTGGTCACTACGACGTGAAAGCGTGTCCCTCCAAAATTCATATGAGGTGGGATGTGGGCAGGTGACTAGGCCTTGGGACCCAGAGAGCTTCTTCCCCCTCTTGGACCCTTGGGCCATATGAGGGTCTCTCCCCTGGTCAGGGACACCGTGTTCTGGGCTGTCTTGGAACCAGAGGCCCCTTGCAGACACTAAACCTGCAGATATCTGGACATCTACTTTGCAGATTCCAAAATGGCAAGGGGTACGTTTACGCTGGTGAGAACTACCCAGACTTGGCAATTTCATTACAGCGGCTGGGCTGGGCGAGTGCTGAGGATTGGGGTCTGCCGTGGAGAATACCTGCAAACGGCATGCAAGTGGTGCGGGTCTGGCCAATGTGTGGAGTCTGAGGGCAGAGACAGGGGCTAGAAAACCCTAGCTTGTCCTGAAGGGCGCAGGAGGGGCTGAGAAGGCCCGGGGTGTGCGGAGAACCTTGACGAGCTCCCAGATGGAGTGCCATCCTTGTTACAAATGGCTCTCTTCTTGTCAAAGGACTTGGCTGAAACCCACGACCTGGTGTGCTGTGGAAGGCAGAACTTGGAAGGGAGCTGTGATGGAGTCTCTGAGCACAACCTGAGGGGAGCCACCCGCTCGTGCTCACTGTGACGTTAGAGGAGAGGCCCACAGGCAAGTCGCAGTCAGAAGAGCTCCCAGCTGGCCACCTTGATGCCCAGAGGGTGTGTGTGCTTCTAAGGACACGACCCAGCCATCGGGGGGCTTCATGTGTGTAGATCCCGCCCTAACCCTCCCATCTCCTGAGCTGCCCTGCGTTGCACTGGTGTGTTTCAAAGGTCTGCTCAAGACAGACTGTGGCTTCTCAGGCAAGGAGTTCTGGGATGTCTCTCCAGGGCCTCAGCGCAAGGACGCTGTGCTGAGCAGTGGGCTGGGCTTGGAGAGAGAACACCGCAGGACTTGGGAAAGGGCAGCTGGCTTCCCAAGCCTGCCTCTAAGAGGTGCGAGGATCCTCCTCAGACTACATCTGTGAGGAAGACAAGCTGTGGACTGACACCCAGAGCAGCAGCTCCCCAGCACAGGAGACTAGAGTCTCAGCTTCACGAATACCATCACACTGGGTCTGGAGGGACCAGGCTGCCCAGGGCTCAGTCACCAGTGCCTGTGCTCTGAGCCCTTCATACACGGAGGCCACTGAACCAAGCTCTTTACCTGCGTATACCTTTAAACAGCAGTCCTGGGTCTAGTGTCATTCCTGACTCACCGCTGGGGAAACTGATCAGTCACCCAGATGAGTTGTGGTGGAAGTGTTTGGCCTCCTCACCCATGGGAAGGGGACTCAGGGGGTTTTCAGCTTGAGTTGAAATTTGCCTGAAAACCGTACTTGGTGTGCCTTGCGCAACCACAGACTTCACAGAGTGTGACACGAGTTCTTGCAGCACTAGGTAAAAAAATTTAAATCAGATCAGCAAGCACGGTTGCTATGGCACCAGGGAAGCATGCTTTCATGCAAAGCAATTTAATAGATGTGAAAATGTGTACCTTCTCACAGGAACACTGTATTTTTGAGATTAAAGCTTCCAGCAGCAGCAGGCTAACAGGCAGGCATCACATCTGAGGTCTGTCCCAACCCTTGGTTTTATTATTCCGTCCTGCCAGGGGAGGGCCGGGTGTCTGCGAACGTCTTCTGGGCCAGGCTGGAGCTATGCCCAGAAGGAAGGAAGGTGCCATCAAAGCCTGCGCACCTTCTGTACTGTGTCTTCGGATGGGTCTCCAGCCGCCTGGGTTCAGGGACACACATTCAGTCCCAGATGGGTTGACCCCGTTTTTCACACGCAGGGCCATTGACTCCCCGTCCTGCCTGCCCATGGATACAGGCTGGCGGAATACTCAGGACCCACTGAGCCTCTGGAGGAACTTCATCTGTGCAGGGTGGAGGAGAGATATGGCCAAGCAGGAAGCCGAGGGACTTGCTCTTAAGTAACAACCTTCTCTCTCGAGAACTAAGGGGTCCAGCAGTAACTTGGTTAGTGTCATCCATGGGCAGCTACTGTGACCCAGTCTCCTTACAGGTCCCACCCCTTCTTAGAATTGCCACATTGAGAGCTAATGTCTGGCAAGTGGAGCCTCACAGAGCACTCAAAACCTGTCCAAGTCAGCACAACTCACAAACTGCACACAGACGCCCACACAGGAGCTGGGCTGCTCGCTCAGGACACCACTGCCAGACTGGATAAGGGATGTCGGGGGCTAGGAGCCTTGTCCTGAAAGGGTCAGCAAGCAGCGGAAGTCAAGGAAAGGTAAAAACATGTGTGCAGCAGTCTAGACCGTGGCTCAGAGGAGCACACAGGCACTCCCAGCTACCTGTCAGCGCCTCCCGTCCGACAGCCCTGGGTGGGCAATGATCCCCTCCAGGTCTCAGACCAAAGGCCGCTGCCTCCTGGAGATGCTGCTGACCTCACCGACTTCCTCGGCTCCCTGCGAGCCCTGTATCTCAGGTGCCTTTGTTGCAGTCCTTGTCTGTTCTCTGTCCCCACCTCATCACGTCTGAGGGTGGAACTCAAGTCTGTGTGTTCTTCTGTCTCACGTCTGTGCCTCTTTGTGGAGTTGAGAGCGAAGAGGCACCACTGGCTGCTTTTATGATAATCACATGGGGATGGATGGGTGGGTGGATGGATGGGTGGGTAGATGTATGTATGTATGTATGTATGTATGTATGTATGGATGGATGGGTGGATAGATGGATGCATGGATGGGTGGGTGGATAGATGGATGTATGGATGGATGGGTGGATAGATGGATGTATGGGGGTGGATAGATGGATGCATGGATGGATGGGTGGATAGATGGATGCATGGATGGATGGGTGGATAGATGGATGCATGGATGGATGGGTGGATAGATGGATGCATGGATGGATGGGTGGATAGATGGATGCATGGATGGATGGGTGGATAGATGGATGCATGGATGGGTGGGTGGATGGGTGGATGTATGGATGGATGGGTGGATAGATGGATGCATGGATGGATGGATGGGTGGGTGGATGGATGGGTGGATAGATGGATGGATGTATGTATGTATGGATGGGTGGATGGATGGGTGGATGGATGGGTGGATGGATGGATGGATGAGTGGATGAATGGGTAGATGGATGGGTGGATAGGTGGATGGGTAGATGGGTGGATGAATGGATGGATGGTTGGATGGGTGGGTGGATGGATAAGGGGA
>NW_008346900.1:447681-496586 GCF_000622305.1 Nannospalax galili | reverse complement strand
ATGAATGGATCGATGGATGGATGGATGGATGCATGGATGGATGGGTGGATAGATGGATGGGTGGGTGGATAGATGGATGTATGGATGGGTGGATGGATGGATGGATGTATGGATGGATGGGTGGATAGATGATGCATGGATGGGTGGATGGATAGATGGATGTATGGATGGATGGGTATATGCATGCATGCATGCACAGATGGATGGATGGATGCATATAGATAGATAGATAGATAGATAGATGATAGGATGGAGTGGTGGATAATAGAAAAATGATAAATCAATACAATGGGGAGATGGATGATGTATAGGCTGTAGGTAGATATATATATATATGACACATTTAGACAGACATATAGATAGATAGTAGATAGATAGATAGATAGATAGATAGATGGACAGATTGATGGATGGATGGGTGGATGAATGGATGGCTTAATGGATGAATTTATGGATGGGTGGGTGGATAGATGGATGTATGGATGGATGGGTGGATGGATGGATGTATGGATGGGTGGGTGGATAGATGGATGCATGGATGGGTGGGTGGATAGATGGATGGATGGATGGATGGGTGGGTGGGTGGATAGATGGATGTATGGATGGGTGGGTGGATAGATGGATGGATGGATGGATGGGTGGATAGATGGATGGATGGATGGATGGGTGGATAGATGGATGTATGGATGGGTGGGTGGATGGATAGATGGATGTATGGATGGGTGGGTGGATAGATGGATGTATGTCGTGGATAGATGGATGTATGTATGGATGGATGGGTGGATAGATGGATGTATGGATGGGTGGGTGGATAGATGGATGTATGGATGGGTGGATGGATAGATGGATGTATGGATGGGTGGGTGGATTAGCAGAGGATGAAGGACAATGTCTCTGCCAGCCTGGGCACTGCCTCTGCAGTACAGTGGAGGCCTTCCTCAGGCTGTACCAATGCTGCTGGTCTGCTGCTCCTCTCTGCCTTCTGCACAAGCTGCATCCGGTGGTGCCGATACCTTGGGAGGGGGCATTCAGCAGGAACATTTGCCGCACCTGTTTCCAGATATGCATTTGTCCTTGTGAAGTGTCACACCTCTAGCAAAGGACCAAAACTGTAATTGAAACAGTCCCTCTTCCCTCATCAATTCTGAGGGGATGCATTTCCTTTGGACTCGAGAGCGTATGTTAAAAAAAAAGATAAAGCCAGGGCACACAAGATTAATCCATATGGTGACCCAGTGAAGGCTTGCCTCCAGATGACAGGACTGCCTGGCTGCTGTCCCCAGAGTTCAGGGGGCAGCTTCTGGCTCTGCTGCAGTAGAGATCTGGGTCATGCCTATTCTAGATGCTCAGGTGCTGCAAAACAGAAGCACGCCTTTGAAGGAGTCAGTTCCAAATTCACAGGCACGCACCACTGAGGAGCGGTCAACAGGGAGAGCCTCTGTGCTTTGAGGCCATCCCTGTCAGTGGTTGGTACTCCCAGCCTCAGTAATAGTCATTACAGAAACTCCGAGAAGCCTTTTCTGTTGTCCCCGCTTTTGCAGATAAGCCAAGATTCTGAGGGATGTTGTTCCTTCTCCACATCCTTACCCTGAGTTCTGGAACCCCAGAGTGTTGGGGGTGGTGGGCATCCTTTACAGAGAACTGCAGAGAAGCTCCATGTGGTGAGGGCAGGCCAGCTGTATGAAGGTCTGCTGGGTGGCAAAACTTGGGGGAGCCATGCCCACTCCTGTGAGGGTGGGGCCCTGTCTCTCGGGGGCCTGGCCCTGAGCTATGGGCATCTGGCTTGCCACTGCCTCAGCCCTGGGTGAGGGTGGGGTGTGGTTGTTTTCATTCCGGCTCCTGCCACTGTTGGCTTGTGGGTCCATCCCCAAGTGTCAGCATGAGCAAGTCATGGAAGCTTTAAAGCTTCAGAACAGAGCCTGCTGCTCTCCCAACTGTAGCCCTCAAGGAAGAGCCTTGGTGTCTGGAGTCTTCATTGGCTGTTGAGTTGATAAACTCCAGGGCCAGAAGTAAACTTAGGAAGGAGAGGATTTATTTAATCTCATACTTCATAGTGCATCATCCATCGGGGGGAAGCTGAGGTGGGAGCTGGGGACAGGAACCTGGCGACAGGAACTGAAGTGGAAATCGATGGGGAAGTGCCGTTTCCTGGCTCACTCCCCTGGCTTGCTCAGCTGCTGTCTTGTACAGCCCAGGCCCACCTGCTAGGGATGACACTGCCCACAGTGGACTGAGCCCTCCTCCATCAATTAATAGTTAAGAAAATGCCTCACGGGCTGGTCTGGTGGAAGGAATTCCTCAATCCAGGTTCCATCTTCCCAGGTGACTCTTTTTTTTGTGTCAAATAGACAAAAACTAACCAGCACAGTAGGCGGGTATTCGGAGGTGCAAAATATACACAGTTGCTTAAAGAAACCCCAGTGACCCCGCTTCCTGCTGCAGGGAGAGTCTCTCTCCTCATTAAAAACCAGACATGGTGGCTATTGGCTGTTCACCAACGAGTCAGTCAGTGTTCCCAGAAATGAATAAAATGTGGTGTGCCTTCTGTGCGGCGTCTCTGAGACACTTCCCAGGAAAGACCCAGTGACAAGACATCTCTGCACAGGAGGGCGGAGTGGCTGCAGATGGGAAAGAGCAAGGATGCTCGCTCTTTGGGCTGCGGAGCTCTGTTCCCGTCAAGCTGAGCTGTGTAAGTGTCAGCCTTGCCGGCTGTGCCACGGCGGGGTGGGGGGGAAGCTGTGCACTGTCTGTGTGTGTGTGGTTTGTGGGCTTTGCCTTCAACTGTCTATAAAAGGATCAAGGTGCTTAATTTCTGGCAGGATGTGGCTAAACCATGTCTCGTGGCTGCTTCCCAGATGGTCATCCAAAATAAGCGAGCAGTCAAACCTCATTTGGCTGGAGGAGACACAGCAGCTGTCTTTCCCTCCCCGTGGCTGCATCCAGCTTCCGACCACGCTGCAGTATGTCCCCGTGAGCCCGTTTCCCCGGATCTCAGGCTCCCTCCTCAAAGGGCTCCTTTCCGTCAGTGTGACCCTGTTTCCTATTAGGAAGTGCCCAAACCACTGGTGTTCAGGTCTCCTCTGTCCCAGATCGAGAGCTGGCAGGTCAGTATGTTGACACCATTTAACACAAACCTGGGGACAGCAGTCACGAGAAGTCAGTGTTGCTGGTGATTGAACCAGACAGGGCTCTGCGGCTGCCGGTGACACCGGTGACCAGGGAAGAGGGGGGATGTGTGGGCATACAGCACAGACAAGTCCAGGCCGAACTGTTCCTCAGCACTGCACCCCAGGTTCCAAGGTGCCACCTCCTCAGTTGGCTAGCCTCCTTCTGGGGCAACAAAGATACCCCACAGCAGCTGCCTGGCTTAACCTGGAGCATCAGGCAGCTTGGAAGAACTCTGAAAGCTCTGGAAAGTCTCAGGAGGCCCATAACAGAGCCAAAGGACCGTGGTCCAGCTACCAGGTCTGGGACCAGACCCCCTGGAGTGAAGAGCAAGGGGGTGGGGGTGACCCTGCCAGGGTGGCTGGCCAGCTGTAGTGGAGTTGCCAGGGCCTCAGGCCGCATTGGGTCTGATCTGTGCCTTATGGGTGTCACTGTTCTAGGCAAGCGGGGTCTTAGGAACCACTGCTGAGCTGCTCCAATCCTATGTGGGCAATTGATTGAGCAGGCTTGAGGTCTGGCATGTTCTTAACAACAGCCCTACTTGGGATACATCCCTCTTCAAGGTGGCCCCACTGTGTGCATCCGACAGTGCTCACAGAGCTGAGGCCGGCTTTATATCTGGGTGACAGAGGGACCTAGACTGAACTTACAGCAGGCAGGTTTGCAAGTGGGAAATTGATGAACACCGAGGCCTGGCCACTCTAGATGCCCCTGCTGTATGCTTTGAAAGTCAGCTTAGTTTACGTGAATTATATCTCAATAAAGCTGTTTATACACTGAAAGGGAGAAAGAGATGAACTTGACTTCTTGCTGCACGGTTGAGAATGATGTCAAATGTCATCAAGAGCCAATGAAATTTTATTGTGCACCAGACTACAAAGATACCAGAATATGGGCAGCCACAGCACCCAAGTCATGGCAGGTGGACAGCAGGTGTACTGGCCGAGGGCAAGCCGGACAGAATGGTCTAGGAGTCAAAGTCCAGGGTGCAGGTGAGGCTCACTGACCCAGGCTCTCCACTGAGGTTCCTATCTTGGCTCATGGAGTGACCGGCTGCTTCAGGGAGGGCAGGGCCTTCCTATAGGAGGTAGTTTCTCATGGCATCTGCAAGTCTGCAGTGAACAGTCACAAGGCCATGCTAGAAGGCATGTTTTGAGTCATGTGACTTTCTGAAACAGTATAAAGAAAAGTCTATTCATCCCAGACCCAGAGGGTACCAATCGACCGAAGAAAAAATTCCATTCATGTTAAGCTTGGTGAACCAATGAGTTGACTGGGGTTACTTCTAGGAGCATGGGGACTCACAGGCCTCTGCACCCTGGGATGTTTGACCCTAGCAGGGGCGATTCCCCAAAAGCTGCTCCGCAATGGGTCTGGAGAGATGGCTCAGTGGTTAAGAGCACTGGCTGGTCTTGCAGAGGACCCAGGTTAAATTCCCAGCACTCAGATGGTGGCTAACGACCAACCATTTGTAACTCCAGTTCCAGGGGATCCGACGCCCTCTTCTGACCTCTATGGGCATTGCAGGACATGTGTGCACTTACATACATGCAGGCAATACACTCATACACATAAAGTAAAAATAACAAAATATTTTAATAAAAATCTGCTCCCCTGAAGGGTCCCAGCTGAGTCAGTTGCTTAGCTCTCTTACAGCCTTAGGGAGAGGAGAGGTCTCCTGAATGTGTTCGGAGGATTTTGTGAGGGTCCGAGGAGTCTTGTGAGCCCTGTGAGCCTACCCCACTTCCATGAGGGAATGTTAACAGGCCTGACCTCCTGAGTGTCTCCTGAGGGCATCACAGCTGCTCTGATTTGACACAGTTATCGACAACCCAGAAGAAGCCTCTACTTCTTCAGCTGGGCTTGCGACCATGCCCACTGGGTACCTGCCAGCCAGGCCACTTTCTTGTGCTGCCAGGGCGTAGGGGAGTGGCCGTGAGAGAGACCACATGGCCCATAAAACTCAAATATTTATTTCTTGGCTCTTTGTCCCATTTTCCTTGTTTTAGTTTTGTGACAGGGTCTCACGTAGCCCAGGCTGACCTCAAATTTGCTATGCAGCTAAGTCTGGACTTTAACTCCTGATTCTTCTGCTTCTGCCTCTCAAGCACCAGGATTCCAGACCGTACCGCTAAGCCTGGATTTCTGACTCTTCCCAGAAACATTTGCTGGATGCCCTGTATGGGACCTGGTTGTCCCTGCGCTCTTTAACCCTATTGCTCTTCTCTCGCTGGACAAACCTGACTGTAGTGGCCCACACAGAGAGACTCCTACCATGCACAGAGTGAACACCCCATCTGTCCTACTGGGCACACAGTGAGCACCTGTCCTATTGTGTACACAGTGAACAAGCCATCCCACTGTGCACACAGTGAGCACCTCATCCTACTATGCACACAATGAGCACCTGTCCTACTGTGTACACAGTGAACACCTCATCCTACTACGCACACAGTGAGCACTCATCCTATTGTGCATATGGTGAGCACCCTGTCCTACTGGGCACGCAGTGAGTATCCCTCTAGGAAGGGTACAGAATCTGGGAGAACCCGTGGAATTCTGGCACAGGGTGGCTCCTGCCTGGGGTTATGAGGATTTACAGCTTGGCTGTTAAAGACCCAGCAATAGCTCTGGGGTTAACTTCCTATTCGGGTTTTTTACTTCATAGTACTTTTGCTTTGCTGTGTAAGTGTATATTGTGATTACTATCAGTGCATAAAGCCCAGTGCCACTTCAAGAGTCCAGTAACTTTCTGTGGCAGTTAAAGTGATGAGCATCACTGGAGATGGATGGAGAAGATACCCTGGTCCTGAACAGGACGTCAAGTGGGTTTCTTCCTCTATGCCTGTCAGCACTGGGCTGTGAGTAGGTTCACAGGAACCTTGTGTCGTCATCTTCCCTCACAGCTGGAGCTTCCGGTCTCTCCTGAAAGCACAAGGGTTAGGGTTGGGTGAGGTGTGGCCAGGAGAGCGCGTGCACACTTCCCCCATTCCCCCATTCTTCAAAGTGCAGTACCTGGTGACTCCCCAGACGGCTGCTGAGCTCATAGTTGAATAATTAACACCTTTTCTAATTGTACAACTCTGCAAGAATATGTTGAAAAACTATATTTAATCATCAAATCCAGGTGTTGATTTTGTTGATATACTAACTGTGAGTCTATAGGTTTTAACAAAACAAGTTGATTTAAAGGAATTTACTAAGCAAGAAATAAGACTCGCGTTAGAAAGGAAAGACAGGTGTGGGGAAGACAAGGTGGACGGTGGTCCACAGAGGGTTGTGAGTGGGGAGCACTGCTCCAGTCTGTACCCCACCTGATAGAAGGGGGCAAGGTGTCAGGCAAGCAGCACCTTAAACGACCGATGGGAATTAAGGCCAAGGCCCAGTGTGAAGGCTCATACTGTCCACCCGACAGGGTCTAGACTCTCCCAAGAGGCATGCCTGTGAAGGGCTGTGTAGATGCAGTTAACTGAGGAGGGAAGACCCACTACAAATGCAGGAAGTACAATTCTGTGGACTGGGGTCCCAGACAGTGTGAAAAGGAGAAGCGAGCTGAGCGCCAGCGTTCCCTTCCCTTAGCTCTTCCTTGATCTCACCACGTCATGTCCTAAAGAACATCCCAGAACGTCTTCTGCAAGGGCCTTCCCAGATTGGCCTCCTGAGGCTTCAAGGTAGGTCTTGAAGCCTGGCACTGCCAGTTCAGACAATGCAGCCTTCCGACAATTCCAACATGAAATGTCCCTCCAGGACTCAAGTTTTCATACCTGGTCCCCAGATGGAGGTGCTATTAGGAGAAGGTGTGGAAACTTTGGGAGGTGGGGCCCAGCCAGAGAAGTGGGCCACCAGGATGTGCCTTTGAGGGTTATTTAGAGCTGTCCCCAGCCTCCTCCTCTCTGCTCCCCATCTACAGAGAGGTGAAGGACAGCTTCTGCCTCTTGCTGCCCCACCATGATGGCCAGTGCATGAGGCTAAGAGACCTTGGACAGATCCCTCTGAAGCTGGGGGCAAAACAAATCTATCCTCCTTTTAGGTCAGATATTTTGGCCCCAAGAGTAACTAATCCAGACCTGATTTGCAATAACATGAAATGATTATATTTTTCTCCAGTGGTGGGAGACTTTGGGAAGGGAGAGTACCAGCCTTGAGTTTTCATTGTGGGAAACTTGATAACATTTAATTTCTTTAAAGGGGATCTGTCAAGAGGATTATGTGTCTCTCTGTAAGTCTACGTTTATGTTGTTTCTTGTGGAAGTTTTGATAAGTTACGAGTTTTAAAGACTCGCAGTTCCAACTCTGTTTAAAGCTGATTGGCGTTAATTCTTTCATAACACCACCTTATCGCTTTATAACCACACTGTTTGGGCACAGGCCCTCTTGTCGTGCTTGATGTGGGCACTTTTTAATCTCTTTTCCTTCATCTGTCTAGCGAGGAGTTTAATTTTGTGTAGTCTTTTGAAGCATTGTTTGCCTTTTTAATTTTTATTGTTTACTTTGTAGTTTGCTGATTTCAAGTTTTCTCCTTTCTTAATTACTTGGGGTTTAATTTATTCTTTTCCTAGCTTTTCAAGGCAGAAGTCAGGGTCAGGCATCTCACACCAAGCTGGTGTTTTGCTGCAAGCTCCTGTTGATGCTGAGCAGTCCTGGGGCACTGTGATTCATATCATAAAACACAGAGATACGGCATGGGGTGGGGCTCAGAGTCACGGTGGGGAGGATCTTGCAGGGAGGACACAGGTTTTCAATGTAGGATGTGAGGTTTGGGCTGTGGACAGCAGCCTTTCAGATGGGGCAGAGTGAGCTTCCTATGTTTGGGGGATCTTCCATGGAAGGAGCAAGACAGTGTGGGGAGGGGAGGTGGAGGTGGGTGGACTGAGCTTGGTGGCAGTCAGGAGCTCCTACTGTCACCCCAGCCAGGTCTCCTTAGGACAGCTGTGGGCACCCTTCTGTTTCCTCCTCCAAGGTTGCTCTGAGACTTAGCTAGCGTTCTCTAGCTAAAGCGATGAACCAAGTCCATGGTGGGCAGTCAGGATGATTACTGGGTTCTCTGTTTGGACTAGGTATCTCCAGATTCTTGGCATCTTGATCAAAGAATTGAGGAAATGGATACAGACAGCAAAACAGAGTGCAGGCCAGAGATGCTGCAATGAGGGCCCCTGGGCAGCCTGAGCTAGAGAGCCCAGAGCCTGTAGTTGTCCAGGGCTCCCATTTGTGGGTCCAGGAGAAGGAGTTGGGTGCTAGGGCTAGAATGTGGATGGTTTTCTGTTTTTATTAACAAGATTCAGTTATGTAAGACTTTATGCACATTTTATGTCCTTTCCCATGGTGCATCTGCTTTTAATCATACGCATACCCTATCACGCACAGGTGTAATACAGCAAATAGGGTTTTCCCCTTAATGTTCTCTCAGAGGACACAGTTGGCTTTACTGTAAGTATACATGGGTTGGTATCCCACCTCTAGTGTCCAGATGTGTTCTGGACATGTTCAGTGGGAGTGGGAGGTGGCTGAAGGATGGCTAGGGAGGAACGACATCCCATGGTTTGGAGTGAGGTATGTGAGCAGCTTGATGCAGGGGATCCTGGGTTGCTGAGTGCATTGTTAGGAGCTGTATGTGTGGCGGTGTCTGTGTCCGTGTCCATGTCTGTGTGTAGCTCAAGTCTTGGGTTGCTAAGCTTTCCCCACACTTGCCTGTCAGAAGACTTTCACACATAGACCAGACACAGGGGAGTGACTTCGTTCCACATAAGAGAGACTAGGGAACAGCCAGGCCAGACCCTGTGGCTGTTTGTGGCCAGGCCGGGGCAGGACTCTATGTTTCCAGGGGTGCTGGTCCGGCCAACATCTGTCTAACTGGTCATGAGATTTTCTCTGCGTCCTCCAGTGTACGCTGGGAAAGCTCCTTTCTTCAGCCACATCTTATGTTTAAGAAGAAACAAGAGAAAGCTCTCTGGAACAGGTTCTGCTTTGAAATCTCGGCTCCCCTCCTTTGAATGTGAAAGACCTTTCAAGCTACTTTTGAATCTAATTTCACATTAATCTTTTAATATGATCTGATTCCATCATGAGTCTTAAATCCCCTGTGGTGAATGTGTAGCTCTATTAAACACCCTTAGGTGAGTTTATAAAGGTGAGCCACTGCCTGTGCTGCAAAGCTGGTCCTCTGCAGCGTCCCCTCCTCTGGGACATGGTGCCAAGCTGGTGTGCTGTGACATGCACTCCTCCTCACTTGCCCGCCCAGCAGTGGCCTCCAGAGGAGGAAAGCCAGCATTCTTTTGACTTCTTCATGAGGAAGACCAGGGTGGAGATTTTAACCTGGCCTGTGACACAGAGGTGCTGGCAAGCAAGTGGGCCGGGGACTCAGGAAAGTTCAGGCAGAGGAGCTGTCACAACTGCTTGTCTTGGAAAGGCCAACCCACTTCTCCATAAACAAAAGAAGAAAGGTCAGAAACAGAGCTGGACAGTGTGTCCTGCTGTCTGTCCATGGACTGCATGGGGCCAGTTTGCTCCTTAGGGGACATGTGGCTTGTGGGGAGACGATTTGGTCAGGCTGGGGATGTTGCCAGCATACCCACAAAGCACAGGAAGGTCCCCCAACAGAAGATGATCTGACCCTTAATGCGCAGAGATGAGCAAGCGCGACTCATGATGGTGCCGTCACGGCAATGGAGCAGGTAAGAGCCTGGTATGTCTCTCCTGGTGGGCACAGGTAACCTGGAACCACTTTATTAAGAAAATGTCAACTTGGCTCACTTGACACCTACAGCAGTAAACCCAGGCGAATTTCAAGCAAAGCTGAATTAAGAGCCACACTCCTGGCAGGTATGCTGGGGACCAGAAAACGCTCACAGGGTTTCATAACCAGAAGGTGCCCCTGTCTGCACATTTCTGACTTCAGTTTTATGTGTTTCCATGGTTGATTTCAGGTGTTGATAGGGTCATGAGGTGTCTGACATCAGTCAAGTTTTACTCTGGGTATATCTATGAGGGATTTCTGGGTGAGAGATCATTTTGCTGGGTGGACAGGGTAGAGGGGACAGTCCCCCCCAACATGGTAGGCCTGTCCTTGCCAGTGAAGGCCTCACTAGAGACAAAACTCCACCTTCCCTTAGATAAGGACTCCTGAGGGCCATACCTGGAACATCCACCATTTGTGTACTTTGAACTCAAACCAGAACCCCCGCTCCTGTTGGCCTTGAGTGGAGTTGTTTTGGGGTGAAAGCTCACATGCTGCTCTCTCGGCCAAATCCAAGTCACGGGACTTCCCAACCTCCTTAGCCTTCCTTTACTAGCACTATTTGTGTGCATATGTGTGCATGTGCACACAGCCACATACATGTGCATGCACACATATGCACATAAATGCACATGCAGACACAGAATATGCACACATGTGTACACATGTGTGTACACGCACACACACACCGTGCTGGCTCTCCGTCTCTGGAGCCCACGGACTAATGCAGACACATCAGTTTTAAAATCCACATTTGTTTCTGCACGCCCTTCTCTCGTTTTCCATTCACGTCCTGTGACCGCGTGGAGTGGGTGTGGTATCTTCTTTGCTCTTTCAGGCAGGTCCCCTCTGTGGCGTCTGATGCCTCTCCATACCTCCCCACTTGTCCCAAGTGCCTCACAGCACACTGATCCGTCAAGGATCTGCGTGTTATCCTGAAATGAAATAACATAACCTACCACACACATAATTTAATCAGAAATCAATTTCATGCCCTAACTGTAATATAAAAGGTCACTTGAAGGGAAAGCAATTTAAAATAAAATATGTATTTCAGAGTGCAATGGCTCAGGAAGGCCTGCCATAGAAGAGTCGGGGAATACTTAACTGGTTCCTCCGACCGGTGAGTGCGGAGGTGCAGATGCCCCCATTACCAGGCAGCTCCCACCAGAGGCCGCCCTCCAACCTGGACTCAGCTCCTAGGGAGGGTCCCTGAATTCCCTAAGTAGAGTCACATGGAGGACCATTCCTGCCTAACTAACTGTGTCCAGCAAGACTCTGTGCACAGTGTGAACCAGCACAGGCTCTGGGTCTAGGACTCGGTTCCTCAGCCTCTTCTCTTCAGAGTGCAATTAGACACGGTGGAGGTGGAGGCAGGTGTCAGCTGTGTAGCGTGGTCCAGTGGCCCTGATGCCACCACCTTCTTCCCCCTCGCCAATGTTGGCAGCATCTCACAATGTCCTGTCACAAAATCCTCCAAGAGACATGTGCCCTGGTTGAACACCACCGAGCTGGCCTCTTCTCTCAGGTGGAGAACGACCATCACTGCTTCCTGCTGGATGATGAGGAGGAGGTCCTGCCTATCCCTCCCGTGTTGCTCATTCTTACCATGTGCAGGAAGCCTCCACGAACTTGCATACATGGTGCCACCCCGAAGAGGGGAGAGATGAGAGGCAGAGTGTGCTATCACTGCAGCCCCTAGGTCCTGTTCTTCCTGGACGTGGCTCCATCCTGAGGCTGAGAGTTTTAGGAGCTGAGGCTTTTCACTGTGCCTGAGCAGGTTTGAGTTCAGTTCTTGTCACTTCCACTGGAGGAGTTAACCAGCTGGTATTACAACAACCTTCCACCAAAATGAAGATCATGGTGTTCAGATCTGGGGCTTCCAATGCAAATGTGTTCATTTCAACCCACAGCAACTGCACAGTACCCCTCAAACCCATCTCATGTGTAGCCGTCTGGCCACACTGCAAAGTGCCCCTGGGGCTGGCTGCGACTTGTATCCTGCCTTCCTTGGGCCGTATTTTCAGTACAAGTTACTCTTCATCTATAATTTTACCAACATTTAACAGATCCATCAAGAGATCACAGGACTGGTCGGCTCAGCAGTTAAGAGCCTGTACTGCTACTGCTCTTGCAGAGGACCAGAGTTTAGTTCCCAGGACCTAACCCCCCCATTCCCAACCACCCGGAACTCCAGTTCCAGGGGATCTGATGCCTCAGGCCTCTGCACGTATCTACCTGCAAACATGCGTATATGTGTGTACACACACACACACACACACACACACACACACACACACACAAAAAAAATACACACACACACACACACACACACACACACACACACACACACTAAAAATAAAAGTCTTGAGAGAGAGAGAGATCACAGGACCTTCTGAAGCTAGAAGACATTGCCTTTTTAATTTAGATCTTACACTCTACTGCCCATCCCTCCAGACAGTGGTCTTAATATTTTAATGCAGGAATCCTGATAAAGACAAAAGCCTGTTGTCACCCCACACAGCCTAAAGTGAGATGGCACAAAAACTCCCTGACCAGTCATAAACCACCGGTCCTGCGGATGGGCCTCATCGAAGCATTGTTAACCCGGGTTTTGAAAGTATGGCTCCAGAACATCCCACCTCTAACCAGGCTCTTTACAAACATCGACTTGCATAGCTTTCTTCTCGAATGCTTACCCCCCACCCCACCTGCCGCTTGAATCTGTGAATCAGCACTGATTCCCGCTGGTCAGCTCCCACCCCCACATTGACCAATGAAAGGTCAGTCGGGTGATGGAGGCTGGTTTCTTCCTTTTCCACTCCTACTCCAACACTGCCAGTTTCCGTGTTAGCAATATCACCTCACTAGTGGGCTCTGGAGCAGGGGGCGGCTGTGCCCAGGACACAAAAATGACGGAAGGAGAGAGGCAGTGAGGAGGGGGCCTGCGGACGGCTGGTGTCCCCTGTTTCCATGGTATTTATGTTTGCTTCTTTTAAAGCTTGATCCAAAGCCCCAAACCTCAACTGTATTTCTGTGTTGGTGAAAGCAAATTCATCTTTCGAGAAATTCCACATCATCGGTTTAACCTTTGAGCAAGATAAGTGTGTAGCGGCTCCGCTGACTCTATCCCAGAATACAGTGTTTGTTCAGCAAATACACTAATGAGAGGGCATGTCCTGCCGCTGTGGGAAGTGTGAGAGCTGGTGACCAGGCTTTTCATCCATGAAAGCCCGGAATCGGTCACAAGGATTCCACCGTTTTCCTCCACTGATAATTAGCCATGGTGTGGAGGATGGAGCCCAGTGATCATTTTGTGTGACTGATACTTTCAGATGAGCGTCAACTTTTGAAAGTTGGGACACTGGAGATATTCCTGTCTACCAGTTACATTTAAAATCAGAATTGTGAAAGAATGACGTCACCCCCCCCTCAATCTCCGCAGCTCCATGTGGAACGTGTGCTCTGAAACTGCCTTAGAGCTGTTTTCCTTGAGTGACTCCCTAGCCTTGAAAACCCATAAGCACAAACCTCCTTCACACACAGGGTGGGCCAGAGCAGGCCTGGAACCACAGCCCATTTTCTTCAAAGTAAACAGCATTTTGGATTCTGTGTTTATTCCTTCGCTAGGAACAAACCATCAGCATCTTTTAATTCTATGGTAAGTGTCTTCACAGTAAAGATTTCTTCATTAAAGGACAATTTCTCTCTCTCTCTCTCTCTCTCTCTCCCCCTCCCTCCCCCCTCTCTGAATCCAAACACAGTTCTGGAACTAGCCAGGACTTTTCATATTCTCTAGTAATTTGGGGAGAGAGAGAAAACATGAAAACCTTAGAGGATGAAATGCGTTCTGGCTCTTTCAGAAATGCACGTGTTGGCAGACTGGCCAGGTGCTCACTCGCTCTACGATGGGTATTTGGGAGCTGTCTCTTGCTGGTGTGTTCAAGACCACACAGCTGCTGACATTTTAATACATTCTTGGTGGAGAACTCTGACCTGTTCTGTTCCTAAGTAGCTGTCAGAGATTTGAGCCTTTTCTATCTACCAGTCACCAGTGTTCCATGCTGTCTAAAATACTTTAAGTTCTTTATTGTACCTTGAGTGTATTTTTTTTTTTGAGTCACTGAGTGATTTCTTGGTCAGAAGAACTGCAGAAAATCTTGTTGGTAGCTTCTGAAAAGAATCACGGCGGAGAACCAGAGACCCAGAGAGGACAGAGTTTTCCGTAGCTTTAAATGAGCTCCTTTCAAGTTGCAATGTCTCAGTGTGGGGCTGCATCTTGGCCCCTGAGCAGCTCTGGTGCTAATTGGTAGCTGTCCTTGGGTTGTAAGGGAGACTGAGATGGCAGTTTCTTTTCTGCACTCTTACCCTGCCCTTTTCCCTAGGAAAGCCCCCCATCTCTGTCCTTCCAGTCTCCTCTTTAAGAAAATCACTGCCTTCATCATGAGTCCTGAGGTGATCTCCATCAACGAGTCCAAGCAGGCAGGAAGGAGGGGGATGCCACAGGTAGAATGGTGGATCTCCAGACCAGGAAGCAGGCACTGCAAGATCTGCAGTGGCTGCAACTTGTGGTGATCCTGGGATGTGCTCTGAGTGTCCCACATGAATCGGTCTGTCAGGCTTCTGAAGAAGAGGGCAGCTTGGAGATCCTTGGGCTGATAACCTTGAGAAACATATCCACAGAGGCTAGGAGCAGGACCAGGCCCACCCAGGATGAAATACACTCTGCCTGTGTGGAAAGTGGGAGCTGGGAGTGGCTCCCCTGAGCTGTCCCTTAAGTGACAAGGACTGGACCAGGCCCTGCTGTATTCAGAGTCGGGGCAAATGCTGAGATGCTGGCCCCCGCATGCCAGCTGGGAGACCCTGCAAGTTTCCTAACTCCTGGGTCATCAGTTCATTCAGCTGAGAGGTGGGTAGGGAGTGGCTGCGTGGTTCCTGTTGGCATCATCCTCTGGGTCTTCCTTATCTCCAGGTGTGCCTGACCCCTGTACATTCAAGTCTCAGGGTCCCTGTGAGCATATAGCCGAGGTCTGGTCACCAGGTGGGTCCCGCTGCATTTGAAACCATCACTCTCTTCAGTTTTCCATTGGCCAAGCCATAGGCTCCTCGTGCTGTGCCCAGTCGATCAGAAATGTGTACCCACCCCTGCATCTTGACAGAGTCGGCCCACTCATGGCTCTTGAACTTGCCCCGGGTCCCCCAGAAGGCTTGCTTTAAGGCAGGTGGCTGGGGTCTGGCTGAACCTCCAAGGTGAGGCTGAAGGCACTGATTGGATGGCACTAGAGAGATGCTGTGTTCACTCAGCCTGTAAGCTGTGCTGTCCTTTCTACACGTCACGGTACCACAAACACCGCATCTTAAAACGCCACCTGTTTGTTATTTCAGAATGTTTTTCGTCACAGCCTGGCCAGACCTCCTGCTTAGGGCTTCACCAGGCTGTACCTGGGGTTTGGGAGGTTTCCTCCTGGGATTCAAGCCCCATCCTGGCTCACATGACCACTGGTGGAAGTCCTTTCCTTGTAGCTAGCAGAAGCAGGCCTGGGTTTCCTGGAGGATTTCCACAAGTGCCAGTCTCCCATGGACCCCCTTGGGCATGGTACCTTCTTCAAGGTCAGTTGAGAACTCTCTTTGGGAAGACTGCTGGGACCTAGCCTTGCAATCCCCGTGACCACCGGGACATCAGGTCTCCTGCCCATGTTCTTCTGACCTCCCCGTCCCTGGTGATAAGGCCAGGTGTTATGCAGGTAGAGGGCATCCTCTGAGGTGGCTTGCCTCAGTGCATGCACATGTTATGTGATTGGTCCATAGCTGGTCCTGGGACACCCCCAGTCCAGGGCAGGTTCTGTCAGTGACATTTTGAATAGGTGAGGTCATTTGAAGGTTTGGCACCTGGGAAGGGGTGTCCAGCAGAGAGAGTGAAGGGACACCCCATGTTCTTGGGAGCAGATGGCACTTGCTCACACAGGAGCCTGATTGCTATCAGGGCAGGTCTTGGGTGCCACCGTGGAAGACCTGAAGTGTGACCAGAGCCAGAGTTCACCAGCGCAGCATGAGACGGGCCCCTGTGCTGGGAGCCAGCGCTGACATGGGCTGCCAAGCAGCACTGGGACCAGGTCAGTGTCACAGGGAAGATAATGCACACTGTGACATTTCCAGGTTGTTCTTTCCTTGAGGGAAAGCATGGATGTGTGGTAGGAAAGATGCTCAAGGTGGTGCAAAGTTGAACAGGAAACGTCCAGCTTCTCTCCTGACCTGCTTCTGCCCCAGTCCTACATCCAGCCAGGAGCCTGGCGTCTCCTGGGGACTCTGAAAACTTAAGCAACCAGCGGGAGAGTCTCTGCCTCTTCCCAGAGGAACCAGGGAATGGGAGCCTCTCCTGTTCCCAGAGGAAGCAGGGAATGAGAGCCTCTCCTGTACGGCCTCCCCTGAAGATGCACTTGATTGTCAAATAAATGCCAGACTGGGTTTATCAGACTGCCATATTCCAAAGGGGTCCCTCAAGAGGCTGCGGTTTCTGGGTAAAGCCAGGGTAGAATGCCCCCATGTGCAGAGTGGGGTGATGATGTCCATATGTGCGCACTGGGGCAGGGACAGTAGTCCTGTGTGCAGGTTGGAGGACAACATTGGTGTCATGTGTGGAGGCTGGGGCAGTGATATCAAGACATCACACGTGCAGGGTGGGACAGTGACATCACACATGTAGGTCATGATGTTCACTCACACTGTTCCAAGCCTTCTCAGCATTCCAAATAGTCAGAGACACTGAAGGTGACTGGGACTATTGCTGTCCTGAGCAAACCTCTCCCGGGCCTGCCTTTGGGGTCTTCCTGGAGGTTGACAAGGTACAAGCATAGCCATGCAGACTCTAAGCAGATGCTGCTATTACCCAATTTTGACAGTGGTGGACCCACCACTGTGTCACTGACCCTGTGTCTCCATGACCGCCCTTTACCCCTTCTTACCTGCCACCAGCCACAACCAGCTAAGTGCTCTCACCTCAGGCCACTCCTCCTTCCTACATAACGATCTTCTGGGAGATACTTTTCTCCTCTGTGGAGAGAATTTTATCCCTTAACTTCCAGGCAAAGAGCTGTGCCCTGTCCAAGTTCAAATCCAAGCTGCCAGTGGGCTTACCCTGAGTCCAGCACCTTTGCTCTGTCCTTGTTATATTTTATCGTCCACGTTCTCTGTGCCTTGCTGTGCGGCACCAGGACAGAGTCCATGTGCACTCTGTTTAGGATCAAAGCTTCACAGTGGAAGCCCGTGAGGGCCCTCTAGCCCTGCGTGCTTGGAGTAGACTTTAGTTTCCCTAGATACGGTGATGCTCAGGAAATGGAGGGGCCGGGACAGAGACCCCAGGCTCAGGAGGGTGTGGGTTGAGGCAGAGGGATGCCTTTGTCTGTTGGGTGGAGTCCAAAGAGATGCTTTACCCCAGGGAACCTGACTAACCTCAAGTAGTGACTGTGAGATGGGCTACAGGCCTGAGGACCTCACACCCATCCTGAGTAATGAGGCCCTAGGACTGCCTTCCAATGGTCTGGTCGTGTCTTTTCCCTTCAGAAAGCCCTGCCCTGCTCAGCTGTTCCACCCCAGGGAAGGTGGCCCTTGGTTTCCAGGCACATCCATACTGACATCACTCACACCTACCACCAGCTCGGGTTATGGTGAGCATGTGGCCATAGTGGTACATGAGGTGGAGGCTGTTGGAAAGCTCAGAGGGATGCTGCGTCCTCACTAGGAGGGACAGTGGGGATGCCGGACACTGGGAAGACAAGGCTGTGTGGGCCGCCCGCCGGAGAAGGCAGCCACAGGGGAAGAAAAGCCGGTCCCTGGCGGGCCGCTGTGAGACCCCACCAAGACTCCCTCCATCCAGACTCCTCACCACAGGGCCTTGACACGGCTCTGTTGTTGGGTGTTTTCCACCGTCAGTTTCCTGCAGCTGAATGTGTCTGTTGGAAAGAATCACATAGACGAAACTGTGTTCTCTCACCTGGTGGCCCTTTCTCTGGGGGACTTTCCCCTCTACCTCTGGACACCCCCCCTTCTTCCAGAGCTCAGAGTGCTGTGATTGAGTCTCCAGTGCTGGCCTCTTTCCATCCGCAATAACCAGGATCCAGGGTGGCTTCAGGGAGTCAGGCTGAGAGAGAAAATTAAGCAATCCCAGCTCCATGCCCCCAGGCCATGCCTACTGCCCCCAGAGCTCTCCCACAGTTTTTATGTCTGTCTTGCCTCTTAATGAAGTCTCCACTTGGGCAAACTGCCTAGAAACTCCAGCGGAAGCCTGACCCCAGAAACTTCCTTAATTAGAAATAATGCAATTAATAATGACGCCCACAACTGCTAACCCTTAAGTTCTGGTTTAATATAAAATTTTGAGGCTCAGGGGAAAGGGTTAAATTTTGTTTGCCTGGGAAGGCTGGGTGCTTGTACTGTGTTTTCTGTTCTGGAAGAAGGTACAGGGTGAGGCCATGCTGAGGCCGCACACGGTGCTTAAATCACTTCCCATAAGTAAGTAAAAAATAACAGTGAGTCTGGCGAGAGGCATAAAGTGCTGGCTGTGCAAGCCTGGATAAACATGTAACAAGCATATGTAAACAGTTCATGGATAAACATGCAATAAGCACATGCCAATAACATATGAATACATATTAGTAAACGTATCAAGCATGTGCAAATAGCATACAAATAAACATACAATAAGCACATGCAATAGACATGTAAGTGTATATAATTACACACAAAATACATATACTTTACCTGTGCCTTTTAATGCTTCATTGATGTACAATGGATTTATCGAATGAACTCCTGTTTAATGTACACATTTGGAGGTTTTTAAAAAATATTTTATTTATTATTTTTATTTTATGTGTATGCGTGTATTGCCTGCATGTAGGTCAGTGCACCCGTGTCGCGCAATGCCTTCGGAGGACCAGAAGAGGCTGTTGGATCCCCTGGAACTGGAGTTACAGACAGTTGTTAGCTGCTATGTGGGTGCTGGGATTTGAACCCATGTCTTCTGTAAGAACAGCCACTGTTCTTAACTGCTGAGCCATCTCTCCAAGCCCAGGTTTGGAGGGTTTTAGACAGATGTGCATACCTGGGAGACCATCACCACAGCTGAAGTACTAGCCTTACCCACCGTCTCCAGATTCCCTCCTCCTGTGGGGACTTTTCTTTGTATAAGAACAGTTAGCCCAAAGCCCATCCCCTAGAGTATCCCCAGGCACACATTCCCATGTGAACTGCCGTCTCTGGTACTCATCTGTCCAGTCTGACCGAAACTGAATTATGGAGCCTGCTCCTCACTTCCTCCACTCTACCCTGGCAGCCTGGCTGAGTCAGGGGGACTTTATACTGAGTGAAGCAGACCAGGCACAAGACAAATATGTTGTAGGCATCGACACTGGTCCAACTCACAGATGCTGAGAACAGAATCAGGTCAACATGAACCTTTTGGGGTCACTGTGCCCTACAGAAGCAAGACCCTCTGGGTCAAGCAGCCAGTTGGGGAGCAGCAGGTGTCCTGGGGGGCACAGCTGTGAGTCGGGAGGACGCAGGCATACTTTCTGCTCTCAAGATACAGTGAGTGCGAAATTGGATTGACCCTGGTTTGCCAGTGTGGACCAAACACATCCCTCTGGCCATAAGCACCTGCTCTGCCTGACTCCTTCCCTTCATGGTGGGCTGGAGGGGAAGAAACTGCTGACCCACAGGTGGAGTTTTGTAGTCTGGACAAGGATGGGCTTTGGTCTTTGAGTAAAGAAGCCATTCCTTCCTGGGGACTTCTGGGAAAACACAAAGGTGAGAGTTAGGCCACACAGTCACTGTAATCTATGGGGCCCCAGAAAGCCTCGAACAGCACAAACCTGGGCTACGTCAAGGTCAACCTCCAGGAGCTTCAACGGCTTGTCTTTAAAATCCTTCTGAACTTACTCCAAATGTCCATGTTTATCTTCACGCAAAAATGGCATTTCAGGTTCTCATTAATGAAGCAAGTGTTGTCTTCCTGGGCCACTGGATGAGAGCTGAGCGCGGGCCTGTCCTCGTGAAGCTGGACATCTACCTTGTCCAAACTAATCCCTCTGGGAGGTGCTCCTCCCAGGTCCCTGCCAAGCTGTGAGAGACCGACCACTTCACTCATCCACTCTTAATTCGATGTCGTAGACGTGAGACCTAGAAGTTGGGGGATCTCCATGGCTTTTCAACCCATAGTGAATGAGAGAAAATTATAAAATAGTCATAGTTAAAGCTGCCCTACAGATACTATTGATTATTGTTTGATACACACAATCACAAAATGGCCAGAAATCTCAGGATTTTCAAAAATAAAACCTTAGGGATGAACCGAGTCTCTCCAACTTCACACTGGCTGGGTCTCATGCACACAGAGGCTCTGCCTTTCCACTTGTGTGGCGAGACTCACAGTCTGTGTGATGGTGGCACCCTCTCTCACTTTCTAGTGGCAGAAATAGAATTTCTGAACCCGGTCGGAGTCCCTGGTACCCTCCCATATTCTTGTGTTCTTGATTCTGTGATGCTAGGTCCTTACTACATACGATGCACACACCTAGAAGCGAGCCTGTGGGATACCACCTGAGACTTCATGCATCTGACCTGGATAGAGACACAGCTTTACTTCAGATAGTGGTATGTACTGAGAACCAGCTAAGCCCAGAGGTAACTGCTCTGTGTGGCCAGGGAAACCCTCTGTGTGAGTGATATTTAGACAGGATCCACAGTGGTAAGGGTTTTTTATAGCAGAAAGAAATAAGGGAGTACAAATATACCCCAGTGCTGAGGAACGTGACAGGTAGGAGGAAGTGTGGAGGGGCCTGAACAAAATAGAGGAGGAGAGGTCAAGGGAAATGGCAGGTGCCCCTTTACCCAGAGCTAAGCAGGCTAAACTGTTAAGTTTGGGTCCACTAACTTTAAAAGAAAAATCATTTTATATGTATGAATGTTTTACTTGCATGCATATATGTGCACCACGTGTATATAGCGTCCACAGAGGCCAGCATATGACAGTGGAGTCCCTGAAACTGAAGTTAGAGATTGTTGTAAGCTACCATATGGATGCTGGAATCACAACCTGAGTCCAGCCAGTGCTCTTAACCACTTGGCCATCTCTCCAGTCCCTTGGGTCCATTTTTAATTTATGTACCTGTTCTTCTCAAAGTTGTATTGGTTGACCTGAGTTTTACCTGCTAAAGTCACACAGAATAATCCTCTTCCACACGGCACCTCTTCAGTGTGGTAAACATGTATCTCTGTCTCTACCACTGAGGCATTTGCCCTGGGCAGCTCATTCTTCCCAGTTATCCAATATTTCTTGACAGTGTTTTGAGTTCCTCAGCACCCTGGTCACTGAGGACCCTGATGTATTAACTATACCATGGCCTTAGTGCCCTGAGTCAAAAGGGCCTGAGCCTGTCCTCCATTCTTTGTTGTTTCTGAATCCCAGGTTCCATCAAGCACCCTGCTCATCTTTAATCAGAGGATGGAAGCCCCAGAGAAGACAGGGTACCGGAACCCTAGATTACCCCAGTTGTCCTTACCATAGCCGTAGCGTAAACAGAACAAAGCTTATAATAATCCCTACAGTAAACAAGAGCGAATGAAAGTCACATGTGTGCCAGCCAGTGAGCGCTGGTTAAGAGGTTCCTGCCCAAAAAGATGCCAGAGGACCCATTGGTTCAAACTTGGTTGATCTGTTCCTTCCTTCCTGTCATGACTCCTGCTGGTGTCTAATGAGAAACACGCCCCCCTGTGAGCACAGGCATGGCGTTCTGTGAGCACAGGCATGGAGAACAGGCACTAGAAGCAGCCGTGGTGCCAAGCTCCATGTGATCCCTGCTTGGTTCCTGGTGCCTGATTGGTGGTGGGAAGGCGGTCATGCAACCTGCCTGGAGATTCTTCTAGTGAAGTCCAGGATGGCCTTTTCCTCCACAGAGGCCTTGCATGGTTGAAGATGGGTTTGGACTTTATGTGACGACTATGAGCATAGCACCTGGGTGATGGAAATTCTGGGTCAATAGCACCTGCCTCCTCCTGGGTGACAAAGCCAGGAGTCTGTCACCAGACTTCCCATTAACCTACCTATCCACCCACTCACCTATTAACTCATCTACCCACTGATCCATCCATCCCCGCATGCAAGCACCAGACACATCCATTCAAACATAAATGCATCCTCCCATTTTTCTACCCCTTCATCCAGCCACCCATGCACTTGTCAGTCCATCTGTCCGTCCACTCATGTGCCCATCACTTTGCCACAGATCCATCCATCTGAAGATCCACGTGTCTTTCCGGTTCCTTCTCCCTCTCCCTCCCTTCCCTGCTTCTCTTCTAGTCATTAGTTTGATTGATTGATTTTTTTAACTTTTACAAAAACTTTGAGAATTTCATACATGCATATAAGGTATTTTGATCAAATCCATGTCCACTCCCTCCCTCCCACCCCTCCCATGTCTCCCCATCACTTTTTTCTTTTTCTTTCCCTTTTTTCTTTCACTTATTAAATGATTGTTTTTTGAGGCAGGTTTGTACTCTGTAGCCTGGACTTCCCTGATTCTCACTCTGTAGCCCAGGCTGGCCTCAAACTCATGGTAGTACTCCTACCTCAGACCCAAGTGCAGGAATTACAGGCATGAGCCCCGTGTCTAGCCTAACACACATTCTTACCAAATCTAAGGCATGTTCTGGGACCCGGGGATGAACTCAACCATGAAAATCGCATGTGCATTGACTTTGACTCTAGCTGGAGAAGACTGACGATGTACAAGCCACGAACAGACTCTCAGAAAGTGACCGGACAAGTGCCGTGACGTAGCACTGGGGTGAGGAGCCTCTCTGATCAGGAGCCGTGATCACTAAGACCTGAATCACGATCAAGGATTATGAGCTCCTCGAGGCAACACATGGGTGAGAGGCTCAGGGGTGATGGTTGCCCATCTGAAGATGCCAGTGAGGCGGGAAGGGAACCCAGATTGGGTGGGGGGCTCTGTGGGAGGGAAGTAGAAACATAAAGCAGCTGGTAAAGGAATGGCTCCCCTGGCATCCTGGGGTGTACAATTTACCCAGCCTACACGGGGCCTTCCCTGCAGGTCGCCCATCCAAGGAGGTCCTGTATCTTTGGGCTGAACCAGGATCTGGTGAAGATGAACCAGCCAGATGACTTCATCTGAAGAGCCCCAAAGCCATTCATACATCTACCTATCCATCAGTTCAGTAAATGTGTACTGGTTGAGTCCCGTGTTTGCGGCTAACTACCCCTCCCACCACTCCAGGGCCACTCTCAGAATCCAGCTGTTCTTTGGGATGTGTCCACCATGAGCCATTCCACCTGCCATCTTCCGGTAATAAGGAAACCCTAGGAGCCATTATGGTATCTGTCAGGAGATGGAGGATTTGGGCTGAGGGTGTCTTCAAAGAGAAGGATTCCCAGTAGGGTCCCTCTGCATGTTCAGAGCACCATCTCGAGGATCCATCTACCAGGCAGAGCAGAGAAGCCCCGAGTGCTGGTAGAGGCAGGGGTGGGGGCAGCGTGCACCCCAGTTCAGGTGTGGGGGTTAGTGGTTGCCATGACCCGATGCACACTGGTATGAAATAGTCACAGCTGCCACAAGCTGGCTTCTTACTATGGGCCTGCAGGACTCTGACAGCTACACTTGCATTAGGAGAGTCATGCCCACACTTCGAAGAGGTAGGAGCTAAAATCCACAGTTTACGGAGAGGAACTCGTAGAGGAAAGAGCTTGCCCAGAATGCCACACTGCAAATGAGTCAGGGGTCAAGTTCAGGCAGTCCCGCTCCGAGACCCCAATCACAACCATTCTATCATATCTTCACCAGGAACGAGCGAGGTCCCAGCTCAAGGTGTTCCAGGACCTCGGGAGTCTTCTTATTAGACAACGCTTAGGAATAAGCCACAGAAAAGGTTCCTCATCCTGCCCTGCAGTGGCTGAGATGCTGAAGACCTTCGTATCTTGTTGCCATGGATACCACTCCCCTTCCTCAGGTAGGAATTTTTCTGTGTGCTGCCTGGAAAATAGTAACTCAGTTATATCAGCCAATTACTTCAAAGACAAAGCTTTTCTTTATTAGGGAGAAGAGAAAGTCTTAAAGAAAAAAAAAAAGACCCAAACCCCAAACCAACACGTTCTGAGACTTGGTGCTTATTTTGTTTTGTGTTTAGGTATTTTAATCTTAAGCCAGCTCTGCCCCGTAGGGAAAAACCCAAGTGCAGGCTTCCAGGGAAGTGAAATGTGGGCAACGATGGGCATCACACCCTGCTAGGGACTAGGGCAGAAAGACAAACCCAGGGGTGCCTTTCTCCTCATGCTGGGGGCACCTAGCCCCAGCTGGAGAGTTAGACTGATGGATGCAAGCTATCAATCAGAAAATGGTTTTGCTGATAGAAAAATCAGTGTACACACACTAGAAGATTCAGGAGGCTGGGCTATGATGCTCAGTCAGCAAGAGCTTGCTTTCTGAGCAGAAGGATCTGAGCTCATCTCTAGCACCCACGTAAAAGTTCTGGGCTTGGTGGTGGCCGTGCGCACTTGTAATCCCAGCACTGGGGAGGTGGAGACAGGAGGATCCCTGGGGCTCCAAGGCCAGTCAGCCTAGCCTGATTGGTGAACTCTAGGCTAATGAAAAACTGTCTTGAGGGAGGTGGACAGTGTTCTTAGGATGACACTCAAGGTGGTCCTCCACTGTCCACATGCATCTTCATACATGAACACATGCACTGGCACACAAAAACACAGCAACACAAACACACAGGCACATATGCACACACATGCATTCAAAAAAGACCAGAGAATCACTGAACCCACCAGCCGTAAGCGTCCCAGGTGGGCTGACAGAGACTGATCTAGAAGGCACCTGGCAAGGACCTAGCCTTGTAGTCTCCAAATTGCCTCCCAAAGGATGGGGTGAGGCCCAGATCCTTCAGGTCTGAGGGGCCTGGGCAGGAGATAGTTCAAGTCTCCCATGAAGTCAGATCTGCTGACTTAGGAATTATAGTTTAGGCTGGGCATGATGGTGCACAATTTTAGTCCCAGCACCCGGGAGGCAGAGGCAGGTGGATCTCTGTGAGTTCAATGTCAGCCTGGTCTACATAGTGAGTTCCAGGACAGCTGGGGCTACAGGAAGACCCTGTTTTTTTAAATAAAAGAAATTGTAGTTTTTTCTTAGGGTATAATTTCAATTAGGTGAAATTTAACCTTGTTAGTGTGCAGTTCTGTGGGTTTTGACAAATGCGTTCTGTTGTGTAACCATCACTATCAAGACCCAGGGGTTGTTCGCACCTGAGCCCCTGGCAACTCAGATCTGTCTCTTGCCCTTTCCATCCTGTTTGCTCTAAAATGTCGGGTAAGTAGCATCTTGCAGAGTACAGTACTTCAGACTGACCGCTTAAGTCACACAGTCCATCTGTGACTCACCCACATGGACGGGGTTTTCTCCTTTCATTGCAGACTTGGAGTACGCACCATTGGTCTGACTGCCCTCTCTTTCCCCGGTGAAGAGACACTGGTGACTCTCCTCTTTGGGGTGATTTTGAATAAAGATGCCACACATGGACGGTGGTGTGGGGCATGTGGGTCTTCATTTTACCCTGGGGGCTGGGTTTCTGCTTGAAAGACAGGCTTAATTTTGTAGGAGACTTTCAACTACTCTCCAGTACAGTTGCACCCCAGCTGTCACCGGCCCTCCTCATCTTTCCCAAATCCCAGGGTTGCCTACCTTGTTTCCGTTTTGAGGTTCAGCATCCCGACAGCTGAGCAGCAGGGCACTGTGGTAGAATCTGCATGCCCGGAGCGGTCCTCGACGTTGAGCGTGTTTCGTAGGCTTATGCTCATATATAGACATTCTTAGGTGAAGTGTCCATTCAAGATTTTATTTTCCTGGTTTTTTTAGGTATTGAAGAACCTCCTAAGGTTTTACTAAGAGGAGAAAGAGGAGAGAGAGAGAGAGAGAGAGAGAGAGAGAGAGAGAGAGAGAGAATCTTGACGTAACTTGAAGGAGCATGGGGAAATGGGACCATCAGCACCACCTCTAGTGCCATCCCAGAGTCCCAGACAACAGTGGCACAGCATAGTCCAGAGCCACAGCAATGACCGCAGCTCCCACGCAAGACACTGACAACTTCACCCCCATTTAAAAAAAGAAGTCAGCAAGGGACCATTGACATTGTGTGAAGGCTGTCAGCTTTATCACCAGGACAATCTGGGATTGTTGATATTATGAATGGTGACCAGCCAGTGTTAGACCCTAAATAAACCTGTGTGGACTGATATAAAATGCTTTCCCTACTAACTGGGTCACCATTTGGCTCAGAGAACCAAGATTTTTGTATTAAGAAAGAAAGTTAAAACTAAATTCTAACAGTACTGAAGAAATTCTGCACAGGGTGGAGAATTATGAAGGTTGGAAGGGGCTCGTGGAGAGGTGGGATGTGTCTGGGTAGTAGAAGGTGACTAGGGGCTGGGGTGACAGCTTAATCTGTAAAGCACTTGTGTCATAAGCACCAGGACCTGAGTTCAATCCACTAGATCCCATGTGCACAGAGCCAGGCATGGTGCTGATTGCTAATAATCCAAGCACCGGGAAGGCAGAGTGAGGTGGATTTCTGGCCTAGCCTACTAGGTGAGCTCCAGGTCGGTGAGAGATCCTGTCTCACAAAATGAGACATACAGCTCCTGAGGGAGGACAGCTAAGGATGTCCCTTGGCTTCCACACTCATCTACACGCACCCTCACATACATGTGTACCTGCACACACATGAACAACCCCCCCCACACACACTCAAGAAAGGCAACTAGAGATGAGCACACAAAGAGATGGGGAGGGAAGGCCAGACTGGGAAGAGATAAGGGCAAGTATGTTAGGGGAGAGGCAGGCTTGTAGACTGAAGGCTGACATCACAAGTCAGGGGGTGATTATGGGGGTGCAGGCTGAAGGAGGACGGTGATGATGGGGGTGTGGGCTGAAGGAGGACGGTGATGACGGGGTGCGGGCTGAAGGAGGAAGGTGACCGAGGGGAGGGCAGATGACATCACTCCTGCTTCACAGAGCAGAAGCTCATCTTGTTTGTCCTGGGGAGTCTGCTGTCTTGAAGTCTTGGCCCAGTTTTTCACATCCGTGTGGCTGCGGTCACTGAGGCAGCTCATCGAGGCGCCTGTCAGGTGAAGATCTGGCTGCCAGGTTTGGCCAGGGGCAGATATCACGTCATCCAGAAAGTTCTAATATTGCATCAGAGAAATCAGCACTCATCGTTGAGATGTCAGGCAAGGAAAACAGAAAACCTCTCCAGCTTATCCAAAGAAGAGGACGGACAGGGGCCCTAAGCGCTCAGGACCACTCTGGAATGTCTAAGCTTTTAGATTTATTCTTTAATTGTGTGTGTATGTGTGCGCATGTGAGTGCAGGCACCCTCAAAGGCCAAAAACTTCAGCTCCCCTGGGATTGAAGATATAGGTGGTTGTAAGCTACCCAGTGTGGTGCTGGGAAAGGAGCTCAGGTTCTCTACAAGAGCAGTTTGCTTGTAACAGCCGAGCTATCCCTCCAACTCCCACGTGGAACATTTTATTTGTTCTTTCTTTCTTTCTTTTCTTTCTTTCTTTCTTTCTTTCTTTCTTTCTTTCTTTCTTTCTTTCTTTCTCTTTCTTTTTTTTGGGGGTCGGGGGGGAAGATAGGATCTTCCTGTAGCTCAGGCTGGCCTAGACCTGTATAGACTAGGCTGGACTTGATCTCACAGAGATTGAGATCTACCTGCCTCTCTCTCCATATTAAGCTCATGTGCCACCATGCCCGGCTTGCCCTGGAACTTCTTAATAGGATGTCTCAGGAGCCAAGGGTGGTGGCCTATGCCTAAAATTCCAGTGTCTGGGTAGTGGAGGCAGGAACATCACAAGGTTGAAACCAGTGAGTCTGAGATCGGCTTGGGTTACAAAGCCTCAAAAACAAGACAAACAAAAATAAGCAAAAAGCAGCTACAAGCCCTCATGGCCGCAGCTAGATCACTTTGTTTTAGGCTTGTGACCGCGTCTTAAGTCCCTTAGACATTCTCCTGCTTAGCTTCCTCTATTGACCAAGAAATCCATCTCTTTTTCGATCCGATTGCTACACAAACAGACCTGCTTTCTCATCGATATGGAAACTAAGTCTATTTGCTAGGACTAAATCCATGGTCTATCCGATGACCAGGTCCCTTGGGAGTTTCCCTGGAATGAGATGATGCGTGGTTAAGTCCACAACCGTGTTTGTAGCCCATCATCTCTGGACTCCTTAGCTGGATTGTTGAGAAATATGGAAAAATGGGGTCTTGAAACAGTGGCCTCTTGCTCTAAGCATCTCTAGAGAGTAACTGCAGGTCATCCCGTTTTGTAGGTCATACTGTCTCTCAAGTGCATTCTCTCTGTCTGTCTGTCTGTCTGTCTGTCTCTCTCTCTCTCTCTCTCTCTCTCTCTCTCTCTCACACACACACACACTCATTCAAGAGAAGCAACCACAAATTAGTTTGTAAGAAGACAAAGCCAGGAAGCCCAGGAAGACGGAGCAACAGTACTTTGGGGTGGGAAAGCAGGCTTGTAGGAGGGCTATTTGCTTTCTGCCTTGATTGCCCCTTTGTGTGAGTGGCTCCCTCCCTCTCTGCAGACAGCTGGCTGCCACTCTGATGTCCCTAGGGAAACTGTGCTCAGTGGGGTCTGCAGAGCTGAGGGAAGAGACTTGCCAGATGGAATCAGAGATGTTGGTTTGCTAGAACAACCCTGGGGTTGAATAACTGTTATTACTCTGTGTTCCAGAAATCCAAATGCTGAGGCCCACAGCAGGCCCACGGCAGGCCCACAGCAGGCCCACGGCAGGCCCACGGCAGGCCCACGGCAGGCCCATGGAGCAGCAGAGTGCGGTTTCTGAGTACCTTCCCTTCCTCGGGAAGATCTGACTGTGGCATTTCAGGGAACGGCACATTGACCAGTCAGTCCACATCCTGGTGACTTTGCTTCTTGTTCAGAGGACACTTCGGAGCTGACTGATGGTCATGTCCAGCCCTTCATCTCAATGTGATGGTTAGTCACAGTTGTCAACTTGATTGGCTCTGGAATTGACTAAGAGACACCCCTGAGTGGCTCTGGGAGGTGATTCCAGGAAGGATTGACTGAGGGGAGGAGACCCTCCCCGGAGTGGGCGGCACCTTCTAGCAGTGGCCCAGATATGCTTGCACCTGTCTGCCTTGGCTCCTTGCCGGTGAGTCCATCTCTGCTGTTGCTGCTGCCACCACCATCCTTTGATGATGTCAGAACCCAGCTTCTTTCCCTTTCTAATGTGGACTGAAGGTCAGTGGCTCTCCAGGAATTCTCCCAGACAGGGACTGCTAGGCCTCCAGCCTTGTGGACTGAGTGTCTACAGAGTTCTCAGCCTCTCATTGGTGGACTAAGCCCATATCACAGGACCCACTCTAGTACCTGTCCTTGGTAACCCATATCAACTTGATCGATTCTGCTCCTCCAGAGAGCCCCGAGTAACACAGTCAGATATGACTCTGACTAGTGACTGTAACCTGCCGTGTTGTTCCACCAAGATCAACTTTGTTTCCCGTTTCATGTGTTGTCTGTTTCTGAACCACTCTGGGGTTGGTGCTCTGCAGTCCTTAGAGCACGGACACTCAGCTTCATTTTACAAATACAGTTTTATTGGGAGATGGGAATGTCTGTTATTGGTCTGTGTCTGCACTGGCAGAGGTGAGCAGCTGTGATAGGAACATCTGGTTAGCAAGCCTGAGAAACTGTCCTTGGCTTACACGGCAAACAGCCACCTCCTAAGGACAAATGCAAACTGCTGTACCCTCAGTGGCCCCAATGCTGGGGGAAGAGGGGCCCGGTGGACAGCCTCACAGGGCTCTGAGCGTCAGGGGGAGAGCCTTTCCATCTCATCTTCCACACACCGGTCCAGCCTAGATCCTCCTGGTTCTGCCTGTGATTCTCCTAGGAACAAACCTGAATTTGGTAGAGAAGAGGGCTGAGGGCCTGTGGCAGGTCCACTGGGAGCTCAGGAGGAACTGGGGATCTCTGAGTTCTGTGAATCCCGCTCCCGTGATTCGGCCCCTTTGGCTCCAGACTCTATTTTCATCTTGTGAGATTCCGAATTGTGTGAAATTGTCAGAGATGTGCAGTATTTGATTAGCTCTCCCTGCGGCGATGGACAGGTACTGCATGTAGAGGTAGGGCGATTGTGACGTCGATGATTTTTGTAGTTAAGCCAGCTGAAGCCTGAGAAATGCAGTCACTGGGCCCAAGGCAGCATTTTGACTGTCAGCAGGAGATGCTCAGACCAAGCGGCCTCCCAGTGGCCGAGGCTTAATTGGGAAAGAAAAGAAATTTTGGAGTGTTCCAAAAGTATTCTTTCTGACTTTCTTCCCTCTGCTCACAGATGACGGACACTTACACACACAGGGGAGACACGGAGCCCCCCCCCCTCAAACATGAACACCCCTCAGTCTGGAGTCCAACGTCCAAGTGCTTTTGAGCTCCGAGGAAAGGAGTCAGGCCAGTGAGCTCCATTCTGGTGTTGCCCCTGAAGACGTCAGTCAGAGGAACATGGCCTGGTCCCCAGGAGTGCACTGCATGGGGCCCAGTGCAACCCCAAACCTGCATTTGCTACGTATGTCAGGGGGTCTCAGGATTAGGCAGATTTGGGGAACCCTGAATTGTTTGTGAGTGAATATTGATTTCAACCAGTGCTTGGTTCGATGCTCTGCCTGTCTATTCTCTGAATATACAGCAGCACCTCTACTTCAGAGAGGAGAAAGGTTCATGTGTACCAGGTACCTGTGTGGGGAGGCCTGGGTGTGGGAGGGAGGCCTGGGTGTGGGAGGCCTGGTGCAGGGAGGTCTGGGTGTGGGGGGCCTGGGTGTGGGAGGGAGGCCTGGGTGTGGGAGGGAGGCCTGGGTGTGGGAAGGAGGCCTGGGTGTGGGAGGCCTGGTGCAGGGAGGTCTGGGTGTGGGAGGCCTGGGTGTGGGAGGGAGGCCTGGGTGTGGGACACTTGGGTGTGGGAGGCCTGGTGCAGGGAGGCCTGGTGCAGGGAGGTCTGGGTGTGGGAGGCCTGGGTGTGGGAGGCCTGGGTGTGGGAGGGAGGCCTGGGTATGGGAGGGAGGCCTGGGTGTTGGAGGCCCAGTGCAGGGAGGCCTGGATGTTGGAGGGAGGCCTGGGTGGGTGTGGGAGGCCTGGGTGTGGGAGGCCTGGGTGTGGGAGGCCCAGTGCAGGGAGGCCTGGGTGTGGGAGGGAGGCCTGGGTGTGGGAGGCCCAGTGCAGGGAGGCCTGGGTGTGGGAGGGAGGCCTAGGTGTGGGAGGCCTGGTGCAGGGAGGTCTGGGAGGAAGGGCAGGTTTGGAGAATTCACTCCTCATCCATGCTCTATCTGGAACATCACCAGAGTCTGTGTGCAGGTGCCGACACCTGGCTGCAAGGTCTCTGCATACCAGTGTGCGTGTGCTTCCCTGCATCGCTACCTGTGTTATAGCAACGTCTACCGCTGTGTCTGGACTCATATTTTATCCTGTCCTCTTCTGTTCACCCATCTGCACCCTAGCTTGTCCTATCTGCATCCTGCCCCTTCCTTTCCCCAGTCCCTGCTCCCCTCCCCTCCCCTGTCCTCCCCTCCCCTCCCCTGCCCTTCCCTCTCCTGTCCTGACCTCTCCTATGCTCTACTCCCTCTCCTGTCCTGACCTCTCCTATGCTCTTTTCACTTCTCCTCTGTCCTCTCCTTCCCCTCTCCCCTCATCCCCCCCTTCTCTCTCCTCTCCTTCCCTCCCCTGTCCTCACAGCCCACCTTCCAGGTGGTGGAGACTCTCACAAGTGTTCGTGAGAACTGTGATCTTTGTTTGAAGAATGTCATTCTCCTCGGAGTGAAATCAGGTTAGGTAGGGCCTTTCTGCTGCTTCGAGCTAGGGGGAAGAAGCCAGACTCGGCATCCTGTCCTCCAGTCAATTCCCAATTATGAAGAGTCCCTTAACCAGCATTTCCACATATTTCATTTAGGGCCATGCTTTAATCTGTAAACTAAATTCTGAGAAGCCCTTGTGATCACACACGCCTAGAGCCCTCAGTGCTGGCCTCTCTAAGAATGCTCAAGGGCTGAGGATTGCACTTCAGGTCACCTCAAGGAGTGTTGGAGGAGCCACTGCAGAGGGGCCCCTGGGAAGATGCAGTCTGAGCCCAAGGCAGGGGAGGTAGTCACCCATCTTCCCCTGAGCCCCTGAGCTGTGAGTCTTTCTCCTGAGTCTTCTTCCTCTCCGTCAGACGCACCTTGCCGCATTCCTGTTTCCCAGGGCTCCACTCATGCACACTCAGTATGGTGATAGTCTGAGAAACTATTTTCATGATCAAGTTCAATGTAAAAATGTGTTGAAAGCGAATTTCTAGAGATGCATGAGAAGGCTTCCTCACCTTCAAAGCAGAGCCCTTTGCAGACTGACTTCCACACTGTCACCAGGCAGCTGCAGCGACTTCCAGACCCGGCAACTGGCCCTCTGGTCACCACATGAGCTGTGGCTTTAGAGTCGAGCTTGGGAGCCCTGGAGGGTCAAAGGAACCCAGTACACCAACCCAATTGCTTCCAGGAAGCTGGTTAATAAAAATTTACAACAAATGTCGGGTTCTCCTGTTTCCTGTCTTGAGGCAGCACAATCAGGCCAGGCAGCGGAGGTGGAACCCCCCCACCCCACCCGCCAGCAGCAGGTCACTTCCCACAGGCCTTCTCCCAGCCGCCTTGTGAGAACTGCCCCCAGAACAACGTTGGCCAGGAGATCAGGCCGCAATGTGGGCAGGACAGTGTGGGACTCACTGGTACCACGGAGAGCAGCTCCTTAGGGGGACAAGTGCGGAAGTGGGGGGTCTCAAACAGAAGCCTCTGAGGCAAAGATGTATAGTCAGGTAGGCTGGGAGGTGTGTGTGTGTGTGTGTGTGTGTGTGTGTGTGTGTTTTCGAGGGAGCGCTGTGTGTGTGTGTGTGTGTGTGTGTGTGTGTGTGTGTTTTCCAGGGATAGCAGACAGTGGGGATTGAGGTTAGGAGGGGTCAGAAACTGGTGTAGGTGGGTGAGTAGAGAACAGGATCATGCGTGGCCTCACCAGGAGCATTGGTATGGAAGAACCCCCCGAGTGTGTCATGGAAGGGTGGAGGACTTAGAATATCTGCCCCGTTTCTGCCCAGCAGTGTCTGGGGGCTGACTGAGATCTCTGCTTTGGAGCATCCAGGGATTGAGTCCTGGGATTAGAGGGTGAGGCCCACTGCTCCTCTGTCCTTGATGTTCCTTGGATGACATCACAGACCCTGTGATGTGCTATCTGGTCCTACGTCAAGTCACCCATTATCATTTGAGGAACACACAGTCCTCAATCCTCTCTTTCCTGGTGACCCACACTGGCCAAGACTCACTTTGATCTTTTAATGTCTCACACACACTTTGGGATCAAACTGCATATTTCAGACTCTTCCTTCCTCTTGCCGTGGGGGTTAGCCGCCAATCCTCCTGATGCCCTCTTTCCTTTTTGGTGGCCTGTCACCCTCCAGGTAGTGAAATCTCATTTGGAAAACTTCTGATCTGAGCACATCCTCCCCTAAGACCAGATCCTGTTCCTCAACTGGGAACCAGCTGACCCCTTGGGGAGAAGAGGAACAGAGGTTCATGACCATGTGGGGTCCAGCTGTTCATAGGGAGCAGCGAGTGCTTTGTTGGGAGGTAACAGCACCTGGGTTTGACTCAGACTGGCTATGGCACAAAGTCAATAATCTCTTCCCAGGTAGCTGTGAACCCAGAGCTCTGCTAGGTCTGTTCCCTGCTGCGACTCAGTCAAGAACATGAGAGGGGGGAGGAGAAGGGGAGGAAGGTGAGAGAGGAGGAGAGGAGGGGGCAAGGAGAGGTTGGGGAAGGGGGACTTAAGATTAAGGACAGACACCTACTTCTGGTTCACTGGAATGCAAAGCTAGAAGTCACACTAGGCTGCTTCTGTCTTTGACCTTATTACAGCCATGTTCTTAAGGAGCTAGGCCAGGCCCAGACCTGACAGAAACCCAAGGACAGTAAAGAGCTGGCAGAGGAGCCATGGAGGGGACAGAGTGGCCCAGTTGTCCCTGTGGCCTCAAGCAGTTGGAGGTAGCTTCCCCAGGATCCCCCGTGGCTTCTCAGGTAATTACCCAAATTTGGGTCTCTTTGCTGAAGATATTTTTCCTGGTGAGCTCAGAAGGGGAAGCAAGTGCCGGAGACATTTCCATCATGCAGAGTTGATCAACTGTATAATTTTCTGCAGCGTTCTACGACAGGGTGTGCAGGGAGATTACCCAGTGGGGAAGGACATGCGGAAAGCACAGCCCATGGCCTCCCCTTCCCTTCGTGTCCAAAGGCGTCTTGAACGCTGCCCTCATGTTCTTGTCAATGTGAACTCAAAGAGTGGCAGCGTCCCTGGGATGCACAGCTCCTAACTTGGCTCTGAGAAACTCTTAGTTCTGCCAGAAATAGGGACCCAGGAGGAAAGGGCCCTACGAGGCAGACTGGGGCTTCCCCTGTGGGGCTGAGCGGAACCCCTGGATCCACAGCTTAGGGGGCCGGCGTCCTGGACCTTGTCATGTGACTTTCTATATCCACAGGTGGTGGTACCTGGGGGCCGTGATGGTCAGGACACGCAGGTCAGCACAGAGACGACAGAGCACTGCACAGATCCAAGACAGGATCGCTTCCCTGTGTCATAGATCTACCCGAAATCACAGAGCATAGGAGTGTTGGAAATGGGTCTAGATTTCATGACCCTGCTGGACTCAAAAGTAAGTGATTGGGGACGGGGTGTGGCAGGAGACAAAGCCAACCTAGATGGGATCTTGGCTGGAGCTGGTTTAGGCTGGCCTCAGAAGATTTCCAGACCAGAGCAGAGCACATCATCGGCCTTTGCAAGGACCTTTCGTGACTTACATTCTGGGTGCCAGGAACTTCCAAGTGAGGCAGCTGCTGATCGCAGCTCTCCAGAGAGGGGCATGGGGGACTGAAGTCTCCTGTCACACTCAAAGCCAAGAAGGTCTTAGACATGCTGAACAGAGGCAGAGGTGCCTGTAAGGAGGAAGTGCTCTGCAGACATGTGAAGCCTCGCTTCTGCCTCCCCGGGCCTCTCCACCCTGCCTCAGTACGAAGCCTGCCCTTATAGCTCTTGCTGCTGTTTCTCCCACAGGAACCTGCCTGGGCTTCCCCAGGGCCCTGAGGTCAGCCAGTTCCTCAGCTTAGAGTTCGAGTCCCTGCTGGGGCCCTGCTGAGTTCCCGCTGCAGCTACCTGAGACCTTCACCCTCTCTGGGCCCAGCCACGGCCACTCAAACCCCTTTCATCCAACCAAGCAGCTCCATGTGGATCGAGTGCCTTTTCCCACCCGTTTGAGTTTCTCCTCCAGTCCCGCCCCTTTCTCCTGTTGGCTTGCATCTGGACTGAGTGAGCAGGAAGCCAAGCCAGTGTCACAGACACTTTAGAAGGACTCATTAAACACGGGTTTCCTCAGTACAATCATCAAATCTTAGAGGGCAGGGTCAGGTATTCCAGGACATTCCCTGTGCCTTGCTAGTTTCTGGGACGTAGTAAGTGTTCAATAAGTGTTCACTGCACTGAGTGGAACAGGGACAATGGGAGGGCGGGGCCTAAGTGCGGGTCAGAGTGACTGTGACTCTGTGGAGACGTTGCCAAGTCGTCTCCAAGGCACCAGACCCTGATGAGGCCGAAAGGCAAGCCTGACTTTTCCAGCTCCTGCGGGAGGCTGCATGGAATCACTCTTCGGCTCTCTGTCATCTGTCCTGTGATCATTTAGTCAAAGCACACCTGACATCTGTCACTGCTCTGCCGGACACCTGGACTCTGGGGCAGGGCAGAGCAGAGCGCCACCTTCTGGCTCCAAAGCCCCAGTGGCCCCTCAGTGGCTAGTGTGACAAGCTTCTGGCACCCAGAGTTTCCACCAGATGCAATTTAGACTCCCAGGAGTGTCTCTCTGGGCAAATTCAGTCAAATCCCCCTTCCATTTCTCATTGCTGGGACTGAACACCTGGCTAGAAGCAAGTAAGGTAGGAGCAGTTTATCCTGGCTCCCAGTTTGAGAGGATGCAGTCCACTATGGTGGGGAAGGCTTGACGACAGGTGCCTGGTCTCTGGGACGAGAAAGCAGACAGGAAGTGAGATCTGGCTACAAGGCCAGCCCTAAGTGACTCCCTTCCTCCTGCAAGGCTCCACCTCCCAAAGGTTCCACAATCTTCCAAGACAGCGCCACCAGCTGGGATCTGAGTGTTCAAACACACCGGCCTGTGGAGAACATTCCATTCAAAGCACATTTCCCAGGTAGGAGTTGTCCTACTGCAGCCCAGCCAGGGAGACCCCATTCCCATGTTGTAGTCTTCCCAGCCAGAGCACCATGTCAGGGGTCATCTGCAGCTCCGGACAGCTACATCCTCAGCTGTACGGCCATCCCTCTGTCACACCCACGTGGGAACATGGCAGACAGGCCACTGCATGAGAATCTGAAATGGTAGTAACTCTTCAGTTTGTTAGCAGAGTGGATTCCTCCAGAGGCCAGAGAAAGTCTAAATTCTGGCTTCCCTGACATCTTCAATTTGAGTGTTCCCAGGAATGCTACCTTGCTGAAACACTGGCCCTTGGCCAGGAGAAAAGTGCCCCAAATTCTGCCGAACAGCCCTGACCTGAAAGTTGCCCCTAGCTTTGAAACTTGAACTCACCACATCACCATGACATCAAAAGGTAATCCAGTTGAAGGTCATAAAGAAGTATAGAGAGAGAAAGAAAAAGAGAGAATTCCAGAGAAAATGAAATGTGAGCAAGTTCAATTGTAACACTGAGCTGTGGTAAAATGACAGAGGGATGTGGGCTGTTTTATTATTTATGTCCGACTCTCAAAGTTATCTATAAAGGAAATTGTGTGATAGACAGTAAATTAAGCACAACTGCCCTATAAATTTGGATCAACTCTTACCTTGGTTTTAATATTTAATATATTGTCATGAATCACATTTTTGCAAACCACAAGTTCAGTGCAAGCTTTAGAATATGTCAGATGATTATCGTCATCATCATCGTTATTATTATTGTCTCCCACTGAAGGCCCTCTATCTAGTTGACCGTGGTTGTATCTGGGTTTGGTCTGATGCATCAAGAATACCCAATTCTATGTGGCCAGGACAGTGGAGGTGACATCTCATAGTGCTCAGGACAGTGGAGGTGACATCTCATAGTGCTCAGGACAGTGGAGGTGACATCTCATAGTGCTCAGGTTGCGGCTCATTTACTTTGTGATTTACAAAAAAAATTGACGAGGCTGATCCTACAGTGTGTGGTGGTGTAGAAAGGAGGATGGCATGTGTGCCAGGAACTCAGAGGTCAGAATAGGAAATGCAATAGGCCATCTCTGTGGCTGTCTAGCCCTGAGACTCCAGACAACTGAGGCACCTGATGCAAGCCGAGTGTGGGTGGGTGCCGTGGCTCCTGCACCTCCTCCCCAGGCCCACCTGTCAATCTGAACCTTGCCACTCAGTCTATGAATCCAAGTCTCACAGTAATGAATCCAGGTCTATGTATCACAAGTTATAATGGTAAATCACCCTGTGTTTGCCCTTGTTGAGAGCTGACTCTGAGGTCAAGACAGCCCTCTTGTCTCAAACATGTACACCTCTATTTCAAGTAGAAACTTCTTGTCCTGGGTCAGGATGGCCCCTGGCTCTGTAACCAAGATGAACAGTAAGCAGCTAAGGGTGTTAAAAGCACCCCACCTCTGAGGACAGGCAGACGTTAAACCATTTACAGTCGTTTCTGTTGTTTATCTCATGGCATAAAAATGGCGCCTGGAGCAATTTGATCAGGACTCCAAATGCAGGACATTTTGGGTACCACTCACCAGGTCACATGCGCCTGCAGTGGAGACACGAAGCCCAAAGTCAATCTTAGGATTATGGTCTACATGGGGAGGTCCACTTGGTCACGTGAGCTTGCAGGCACTTGCTGTCTTCTCACTCAAAAGTCCTGAGGACTCCTGGGTGACCAGAGTCTGGGTACCAAGTCAGCTCAGCAGCAGGGAGAGGGTGGGCATCACTGTGGCGGGGGGCACTGTTAGAGCCTGGAGGAAGGTTGTTAGAGGCTGGGAAGCACCATGGGAAGGGGGCTGTTAGGGAGGCTGGAGCTGGACTTGGGGAGGGATGGCAGGCTTGGATAATAGTGAGAACAGCTGGGAAGTAAAATCACATGGGCAGCCCAGTTGCGAAAAGAGGAAGCAGAAAAAGGCCAGGAGGAGCTGGGAAGAGGAGGTTGGAAGTGCCATCAGCCCTGTGGTGTTGAGACACCTTGTGAATCTAGTCTGGGGAAGGGGAAATCTATAGGGCTTAGCAGAAGACACCAGGAAGAGGCTCAGAGGCCCCTCAGGGTATTGGCCAAGGTGCTGATGTCAGGCCAAGTGTTGGGGAGCAGAGCTTCCATTCACAGGAAGAAAGAGGCCAGTGGAGGCTGCTGTGGGCAACCATAGGCATATCCAGAGGCTACCACTCAGGTCCGACCAACAGAGCCTGGCAGCCCTTCCCCAAACCATCTGTAACCAGCTGACGGGGCAGAGAAGGCTTATGAACAGTCAGGAATGGGCTGGAGGCAGCCTCAGCTGGTCCTAGAGACCTGGAGAGTGCTCTATCCCTAGAGGTTTGCTGTCTCAGAGAGATGCCCTGGTTCACTATGTTAAGAGAGGTTGGTTGTGTGGGGGTAATAGAAACAATGCCACCTGGCACCAGAAGGGAGTGAACAAGGCCGATAGGGAGGGAAACAGGCTTCAGAGGACTGGTTAACTGTTTTGAGTGCACTGAGAATGCACATAGGAAGTAAACAGTCAAGTGTGTGGTGGGCAGCATGAGCGGGGTTTTGGTAAGGGCGGGTCTTTAGAGAATAGCAAGAGGAAGAGGCTAGAACCATCCCATAATGATGGAGTAGACTTGGAAACACAAACATGAACTCAAGCTGAGCATAAGAAGCTTTATGTGAAGAAACACTGATGAACAGGTGCACAGGTTTGCGTTGGTTTGGACCCAGGAATCTACGCTGTCGGCTGGGAGGGTCTGGAAGCAAGGGCACCTCCTAACAGACAGGCGGGATTATCTATACCCTCCCCCCAGGAGGAGGAGGTATAAGATGCTACCTCAAGAGCAAGGCAGAATTCAAGGACAGGAGCGGAGGATGTACAAGATGGGCCTTGCAGAGCCAGAGCCTGTCGGACAGTAAGGAAGTACTCACACAGAAAAATTTCAAAACGCCCCATGCTGACGGGCATATCTGAAGGGGACACAGGCACCAACTGAAAATTGCTCCGAATAGCCAAAGCGAGAGTAATTTGAACCACAAAGTGCAACTTCAAGACAAACCGTGAAGCCCTGAGCAGAGCCTAGGCGAACACATTCGCAAAGAGAGAGGCTCGGAGTGGACAGACTCTTGGACGGGTACTTGGTGTGGCTAGAAACCTTGGCTTGGATACAATATGCCTCCACACACACAGATCAAATATAGAACTTCAGAAGAAGACAGGACTATTCTGGAAAATACTTCCTTTCTACCTCAAATATCTCATTTTCCTGAGAGCTAAAATTTGACTCAAGCTCCCTTTACACTCAGTCCCTTGCTATCGTGCCAGGAAGAGGCCACTCTCCTCTCCATGGCTAGGCTCCCCTGAGACCCCAAAGATGTCCTTTCTACTTTGCAGTCACTGCTATGTACTCTGGAACAAGATGACAGACAGCAGGGTGACTCGAGTCTAAGGTGCCTGCTGAGGATGAGGTGGTATGTAGTCCAGGGTACCCTGTCATTCCCGCGCTCCAGCAGGTAACTAGGCCAGGTGGCCCCCAGAGCAGGTGAGCTTGGGGTGGACTCTCCCATCCCCAGGGCTGAGCTGGAGGGGCTGAGGCCAAGGCCAGCGTTCTGCTAACAGAACCCAAAGTTCTCTCAAAGCCCTAGGAGAATGCTGAACAGTGTGGGCTTGACACGAACATGACAGCATCTTGTCTACAGGATGTAATTTGGGTCACATTTTCTCAACGGGTATGCTAGTACAGAAAAAAAATTGGCCTGGTTATCCTCTGAAAGCTCTTCCCTGTGGAGATTTCAGAAAACAGGGCTCTCCTTCCCTGCAAGCAGGGGGTGGCCTCACAGTGCAGTCAGCACCTCCCACACACGCAGGGGTCCTCCCTGCCCCCCAGCATATGCCGGTGTGCTATGGTGGTCCACCCCCCCATCCCTTCTGCACCCACTGATCTGTACCTGTGGCATGTTTCCTCTCAGCTCATATTGGGGCAGGCAGTTGGTGCTGGGGTTAAGGTCCTGGAATGGTCCCCTGCCAGGGACAGGTATAAATTGGAAGGCAGATACCCCAGCTCTCTAGCCCCTCTGGTGAACGTGCCCCAGATGTATTCACTCCTGTTTGGGGTTTGCAGTGGGATTGAGCTGTGAGCCCTCACACATGTATTTTTGATAAAACTCACTCAGGATTTATGGAAAATTTGCAAAGGCAGTAACAGAGTGGCTTGTCCCCTGGGAGAGAACCTCGCTTCCTACTGTTGGCTAGTGTCCGAGTCTCCCAGGTTAATGGATCGAGGTTAACTTATTATTACTATTACTATTTTGTGTTTTGAGTCAGTGTCTCATTCTGTAACTCAGGCTTATCTTGAACTCACTATATAGTTGCAGCTGATCTCAAACTCGTGGCAGTCCTCCTGCCTCAGCCTCCTGAGTGCTGGGATTACAGGCATGTCACCATGCTGTGTCTGACATGATGTCACTGACTGAACACTACACTACTCAGAGTCCCTGCATTTTCAGTGTGGTCTTTCTGCCTTAGGGCACCACCTGGGGCAGCTCTGTGCATTGGATCATCCTCCTTGGCCTTTTCTGGACTGATGCCATTTCTCAGATCTCCCTTTTCAGATGACCTTGACAGCGTGGAGAAGAGCTGGGCAGGCGTGTTTGAGTTCACCCTTCAGTCCTGGTTTGTGTGATGTTTCTGTTTCCTGAGGCTTAGGCTGGTGTTGCGGGTTTGAGGAAGGGAGATGGCAGAGGTGCATGGCCAGGCTCATCCCATCCCTTCAGGAAGGTTACCATCAGCCTGTTTATTGTTGAACTTTGATCACCAGCTGAGCTGGTGTTTAGATTTCCACACTGCACAGTTGGTTTCCCTTCTATTCCCTGTACTCTTTGGAAGGAAAGGGCTTGTACAGACCACACCTACAGAGCTGAAAGCTTGCCTTTGCCTTCTGGATAGCTGCCTGACTAGGTATTTTGTCTTGTTCTGCGATGATTGTCTCTTCCCTGTGTTGTTAATGGAACCATTCACCTACACATCTTAATTTTGTAGGAATCAAAAACTGACTTTAAAATTTATGTCTTGAAAAAGACCTAAAATAACCAATGCTCAGGAAGAACAAAGTTTAACCCAGGCCTGGTGCCACATGCCTTTAATCCCAGTGCTCCGGAGGCAGTGGCGGGAAGATCTCTGTGAGATTGCGGCCAGCCTGGTTAACATAGTGAATTCCAAGTCAGCTGGGCCCTCAGGGAGAGCCTGCCTCAAAAAAAAGAGCAAAGTTGGAGGACTGACAATATCCAGCTTCAAGATTTACTACAAAGCCACAATAATCAAGACAGAGCAGTATTGATGAGTTGGTGGATTGATGGAACAGAATGGAGAGCCTAGAAATAGACCCACACAAATGTAGCAAATGACCTCTGACAATGGAGAAAGGGCAATTTAATGGAAAAAGATAGTCTGTTCAACACATGGCTGGACTAACTGAAAGTCCACACACAGAACTTACCTTCCTGAAAGTTAATGCAAGGTGTATCATAGGTCTAGAAATAAAGGAATTTCCACAAAACAGGTAGAAAGATACAGGATGCAACATGGGTGACTTTAGGATTGGTTCTTTGACACAATATCAAAAATTTAATTCATGAAGAAAAGAAAATTATACTTTATTTAGACAGCGCTTCTCTGTGTCCAACATACACAAAGAACTCTTAACTACAAAATGAGAAAACAGCAACTAAAATGTTCATGGAAAAGACTGTAATGGGCACCTCACAAGTGAAGATGCATGGATGGGGTGCACTTATGAAAACACAGGGACCCACCAGAATGACTGACAGGCAGAGAACAGACACCATCGAATGCTGCAGGTGGTGTGGAGCAACGGGAATGCTCATCTTCTGTTGCTGGGAACACAGGATGATGCCGCCATTTTGGAAAACAGGTTGGAAGGGATAATAAAGTGGAAAATTATCTTACCACATGATCCTACCACATAACTAAATGAAGGCTCCTGCATAGAGGAAGATAGGTTTATTACCATGGGAGTGGAAGACTACAGGTAATCTAGAGAGGAATCTAGAATGTTCCCTGGTGTGATGGTTACCTTTAATTGTCAATTTGACACAACCCAGACTCACTTGAGAAGAGAGTCTCAGTGAGAGATTGTCTACATTGAGTTGGCCTGTGGTCATGTTTTGGAGATTGTTGTAATTACATTAATCCATATGGGAAGACCAGCCCAGTGTGGGTGGTGCAATTCTCTGGGCAGAGGTTCCTGAAACTGTGTGAGTGGAGAAACCAAGCCAAGGAAAACCAAACAAGTAAGCTAGCATGAATGCGTGTGTCCATTTCTCTCTGTTCTTGGACTGTGAATGTGATGTGATCAGCTGTCTCAAGTCCCTGCCTCTGTGACTTCCTTACAGCCATGAACTGTCACTCAGAATTATGATCAGAATCAAGGCTTTTCTCCTCCTCCAAGCTGTATTTTGTCAGGGTGTTTTATCACAGAAACAAAAGTAGCAAGCAATGAAAGCAGATTGACCACATTCTGATGACCATAACCTGAGTCCAGTGAGACTCCTTATACTAAGTAGGTTTAGTACTCACAGATGAGCAGGAAGAACAGAAGAAGCCTGGGGTCCTTTGTGAGCTGGTTCCCCGAGGCCCAGAAAGCTGTCCAGGTGGATGGAGTCCACATGGGGTGTGCTCACTTGCACCACAAACAAGGGACTCCAAAGAGCAGCCCTGATATGAATGTTGCAGGATCAAGGTGTTTCATCTGGCAAAACTTAGTGCAAATACATCAACCATGGGAAGAGGTATGAAGCCTGCATGTCTCGGGCTTATCCTCCCTGGCTCAAGATGGAACAGTCCCTGTCTTAAGCAGTTCTTCCTTATGTCAGAGCACTGCAGTATAACCTAGTTACAGTAACTACTTATAAGAGGGCAAGAATAGGTTTATCCCAGGCTGTCTGGAGGACAGATGTATGGTGATGGATCATAGTTGGAAGCATCAGTATGAACTCATGTTTGGCCTAATATATATGCACACAGACCATATATATATATATATCTCCATTGGTATGAGTTGGTGCACATACCTTGCTTTGCCAGTTCAGAAGGTTTGAAACAATGATGGTACTCTGGTAGCTATAAGCACACCCTGTCCCTGGAGTTTGATTTCTAATAACGTTCTCCAAACTTATCACCAGGGTTCCACCAGAAAGTGGCTCATTCGGGACAAGGAACAAGATGAAACTGGAATGTCTTATACTAGCAGACAGTCAGTCCTCCAAATGGACAGCAGGACATACCAAAGAGAGCCGGAGTTAAGGGAGCATCTCATGGCAAAAGCTAGGCTAGTGTGGGAAAGAGGATACACAGGAGAATTAGATCAGCACCTGAGTTATCAAATGAATGTCTATGGGTATCTACGGTATTAATCAATTTGCAAATGAGGGAATGAGCACAGGAGAAAAGACAAATATCCTACACAGAGTGACTCCAGTAACTGCAGAGAGCCACATTAACCTTGTTAGTTGTGCACAGACACTTCCTTCCCAAGAGTGCCGTGTGAGCATGGAGAAGAAGGAGTTAACTTCACCAAGGGAAACCTAGGCAGAAGCTATGTTGGCCAGGTTCTCACAGTCAACGTGGACAGTAGTTACCCATGTGGTTATATGGGTGTCTTTGGCATGAAGTTAACACAAGAGGGCATTTTTTCTCTGTGAAGCTTTTCCCTCAAATCCTAAACTCAATCCAGCCATGAGGAAACCCATCAGACCAAGGCCAGTAGAAGGCCATCCTTTACCTTACACAACCCACACGTCTGACAGCTATGAAGGTTATATAAAGGCAAGTCAGAGAAAGGGATGCAGCTGCCAGGAGCCTACAGTGTGGAGACCCAAGACGGTGTGTGTCCTGCATGGGAGTCTGGCACAGAGAACAGGATGCTGGGTACCAACTAAGGAAATGGAGGGGAAAGTGTGGATTTCAGTTGATGATGTACCAGTGTGTCCACTAATTACATCAAAAGGCTGTGGTAATGCTAGATACTAGAACCAGAGAGCTCTGTGAGGGAATGGCAACTTTGTCTTCTGAAATTTTCTGCTGTTCCGAAATCACTAAAAAAAAAAAAAAAAAAAAAAAAAAGGCCTAGGTCTGGAGAGATGGCTCGGAAGTTAAGAGCCCTAGCTGCACTTGCAGAGGACCTGGGTTCAATCCCCAGCACCCACATGACAGCTAACAACCTCTGTAACTCCAGTTCCAGGGGATCCGACACCCTCTTCTGACCTCCACAGGCATTGCACGACATGGGTGCACTTACACACATGCAGGCAATACACTCATATACATAACATGAAAATAAATAAAATACTAAAAAACAAAGCCTAGCACATAAATCTGCTCTTTGAAGTGGTTATGAGAGGAGGCATTGCTCAAATGCAGGTATACAGGTATGTTTTCCTGACAAATGTAAACTCTGATTATCATCCATGTAACTCACACATACAGAACGCCATGTATACAGCACACAGTCTTCCTCACTTGGCAAGTGGAGCAGAGAATCAGGACAGGTTCTTACAACACATGTGATCTTCCATCCACACTGCTCTATGGCTGCCCCTCAAAAGCCACACAGGATTGGCTCCAGGGCACCAGCGAGCACCAACATCTGAGGATTGCTCACGTCCCTCATAAAAAATGAATGCAACATTTGCCCAATACTGGCACATGTCCCATATCATCTCTAGATGACTTTAATCGAAATGACGTGGATGTTGTGAAGACTATTGCTTATAGCACAAGGTGAGGAAGAGCGTCTACATGTGCTCAGGTACACATGCATACTTACAAAAGTGAAGTGGTGTGTGTGTGTGTGTGTGTGTGTGTGTTTACATATGCATGAATGAATGTGTGGGGGCATGTGAGGGCCGGAGGCTGACATCAGTGTCTTCCCAAATTGCTCTCCACCTTTTGAGACAAGGCCTTTCACTGTCCCACTGAACCCGGAGCTCATTGACTAAGCTGGACTAGCTGACCAGTGCTGGGATTGCAAGGGCGAGCCATGCCTGCTTTTTATTTTGGTGCTGGGGATGAACTCCGAGCTTGATCTACTGAATTATCTCTCCATGACTGGTTAAATTCATGAAGACAGAGTGTGCAGATGTAGAGGGCTAATTGTCCACCTCTTGGGAAATTTGTCTCATCCCTCCAGTGTGTGCACATGCATGTGTGTGTGTCTGTGCGGAGGCCTGTGTGGATGTCAATGTATTTTCTTGATTGCTTTCTACACGTATTTTTACAATTATTTACTTATTGTGTGTTCATATGTGTTTGTGTGTGTGCCCACGTGTCATAGAGAAGTCCAGAGAACAACTCATGGGAGTTGGTATTCTCCTTCCCCCAGGTGGTCCTGGGGATTGAACTCGGATTATCAGGCTTGGCTGCAAGTGCCTTTACCCTCTGAGTCATCCCACCAACCCTGCACCTACTGTATTTTTTGAGACAATGTCTGTCACTCACTGATTCTCCAAAGCTGGCTGGTCAGTGAGCTTTAGGAATCTACCTGTCTCTGCTTACCTCCCCCAAGGCTGGGTTTTATACACAAACTTCCATGCCTGGCTTTTTACATGGGTGCTGGGGATCCAGACTCAGGCCATCCTGCTTGCGCAGCTGGAACTTAACCAGCTGAGTCATCGCCCCCGTCCTCTCGCAGGTGTTTTGTTTGTGCCCGGAAGTCCTGCGGTTCTCTGCTTCAGTGTGTCACATGGATGACCTCAGTGGGTCATGTCTAGCCCCGAAGTCCCATCGTGTAGTGTAGTCCCTGGCAAAAATATGTGATTGCACAACTACTTCTTTCATTTATCAGATTATTGTTAGACACCGTGTGTTTTGGGCACTTGGCTAGGTCAGGTTTCACGGTCAGTGGCTACAAGGGTTTGGTGTTACACTTCTCCTTATGGGTCCACGTGTACAGAGGAGCAATGTCTTTGAACAAGTAACGGTTAACTAAGTAGATGGCCACCAAGAGTTCAACAAGTGGGGCTTGCACCACGAGCCCTGGTAATGACTTGCACGTGGTCATCTCCACAGAAGGATGATCAGGCATTCCGTGCATGAGAGGTCCTCCAATGGAGTGAATTGTTAGGATAATGACTTTGTTATAAATAACTTGTACTAATCAGAGGAAAATTGCCCTGATTATTGACGATACTCACAGAGGCAGGGGAGGGGAAGAAAGTCCTCACAGATGAACCTCTTCTTCTCTTCTAATCAAGAATGGGCTGGAGTTGAGAGGGAAGAGCTGTGGGGCTGAGAGTCATTTTATCCCGCTGGGGTTTCCCACCCCTGACAGCTTCCCATCAATCCGTTCACATGATCCCACTTTGTGACTAGCTTGCTGGCCAGAGTGATTTCATCTTCAGCAGATGGACATCCGTCTAGGTGGCTTCCTTTCACTCCTTCCACATGCAGGAAACATTCCCGAGGTCAGCCCTGCTCTGGGTGGGTGTGCCGTACAGGGAGGATGTCATTCTTACCTTCATGAAGTTGCTGTCTTCTGAGAAAAATGGGAATGAATATTCATAAATGATCATACACGCTAATATATATGTTAGTGACCAGTAACCATAATGTATTAATAATTAATAGGATATATAATAATATATTATGTATATTTCATAGAATTATTAGTAATTAAATTGTATAATCACAATTTATACAATACTAAAATATATATGATCAATAATATGTAATATTACTGAAATATAGTATATGTTATATAGTATATGTTATAGATTATACAATTTGTTGATAATATATTAGTCAATAATGTATATATTAGTTAGTGACCACTGACTTATCCTTATTGAATCCTCTCTGTGCACATTTCCCTCCCTGGAGGATCATTTCGTGTCTGTCTGGTTCTGTTAAACTCCCTCTTTGGTTAACCCTTATCTAACAAGCATCATCTAGGCTGGGATTCCCTTTCTTTCTGGAGATGAAGAATGCGAGTTGCTGGCCACACCCCTTTCACTCCAGCACTAAACTAAGGGCATGTGTGGCTGTCCCCAAGGCAGATGCGGTGTATGAAAACCACAGCCTGGGACAATTCTCTGTACCATCATTGCTCATTGCCTCTTTGACGAGGACCGAGTGGTACAGAGCTTTCCAGAAAGTAGTCTACCCAGAGCTGTTCAGAGCTGAGACAGGGTGTGGAAGCAGCTGGACTTAAGTCACTGTCCCTACAGTCAGCAAAGTCAGACACAGCTCAGATGGGGACAGGTCACTGAGTTCGTGGAGCCAGAGGGTGACACTGGGGTGATCAGAAGCTCGTGGGGAGTGGGGGTGACTGTCTCATCTCCACAGATGCTCAGCAAAGGCATCCTGGTCAGGACCCTGGACAGCTCCCTCCCTGCCTCTGTGGCAAGGCATCCACACAGGAATGGAAGCACAGAACCAGGGTGAAGATTTCCGGTCAGCCATGAGCTCTGGTTTAGCCTGGTGGGAACACTCCAGGAAGCAGGGCTTGCCTGCTGGATGTGCCTGCAGTACAAGGGTGTGTTCCTACTGCTGAGATGCTACTGCTTTAGGAGCGGAGCCTTGGAAAGAGGGGGACGTGGGCCCATCTCCCAGCTCTGCTGCTCCCACACTGTATGGCCTCGACACAAAAAGACAACAGCATGTATTCTGTCATATATGTTAAAGCTATCAAGTTTGAATGCATGAATCCTGTGGGTAGGTTGCGGGGGTGCAGACAGAGCAGGGTGTCTAAATATAATTAAGATGTATTGTATGAGATCCACAAAAATTCAATAAAATACATTTTAAATAAAAAAAGGATTCCATAACTGTGCATAGGGAAATGTTACAATTTTTTTTATAAACAGAAATCAGCTATAAATTTAGTTACTGGTTATTGAAATTTATGTTTAGTTGGTTTGCATGGTTATTTGTAATGTACATTTAAATTTCATGTTGTGTTAAAGCTAGTTAACTTTCAAACCAAGCATACTAAATTCCTCTTTATGTTTGAATTGACTCAATTTGCTGTGACCCCAAGGAGTTTATCCCAAACAAGGGAACTGGAATAACTTTGAGTGATGTAGACATCTTGTTTAAAAAAGATATAATAAGTGGTGTTTTTCAATACCCAAGCAGAAAATAAAAACAATAATAAAGGCACAAACTAACAAAGACCCTCCATTTCCCCATCCTTCAGGTCTGTGGGTTGTGGAGAAAAAAGTTAGTAATGCCCGCGGGAGAGCCAGTGTCACTCATCCGCAGGTGGAAGCCACCTGGTGGGTGACTGAGTAGGAGACCTGGAGAGCTGTCTTGGCTCCCTCAGCCTTCAGCTTAGCCCACCCCACCGCCTGCTATGGCCTTTTACCTCACTTCCTGGCCACTTCCCTAGAGGCAAATGCCACTTTGATCTTATTCCATGATCAGTGCCCACCGAACACATCTACATAAACACCCTCGATTGATTCCTCATCTGTTTCGTGGTCCCTGTGTGGGAGGCTGCAGGTCGGGCTGCCCTGACCACCAAGCCTGTTGTTACTGCACAGAGCTTGTCACGCTGAGTAAACTTCCAGGGGCTCTGTCCAACGTCTTGTAGGCAGAAGGCTGGCAGCTGCCTGTGGAGAG
>NW_008346900.1:437763-447600 GCF_000622305.1 Nannospalax galili | reverse complement strand
TCCCTCCCTCTTGCCTTCCCCACAGTTTTCACCCCCCCCCCGCCGTGGGAGGGCAGGGAGGAGTGCTGTTTCCAGGAATAGGAGGTGTCCCCTCAGACAATGGAAAGCCTACCTTGTCCCCATAGAGACCACACGTGGCTCATTTCCCTGAAACATGTAAATGTGTCACAGCCTCTCTGTGGCAGGACTACAGGATCTGCCTCTCTGCTTAGATTTGAGGGCTTTCTGACAGTCTGTATGAGGGAACGGCAAGAGAGGAAGAGATCGAGGATGGTGGGTGTGGGCAGAGAGACAGAGAGAGGCTGGAGGGGAAGGAGGGAGGAAGAGGTGGGGGAGGAGAGAAGGAAGTGGGAAGGAGGGAGATGGAAGGGGTGGGGAGGGGAGGAGAAGAAGGAGGAGTGACGGGCCCCGAGGATGGAGCTGCAGATTGCTGTATCATATGTCTCTTCCTTGAAAGAGTCACCAAAGCTGACAGATCCATCCTTTTATTTCTGTAGTGGGCTCTCCAGAGCTTTCCTAGTTAGTACTAATCTTTTAAAAAAGATACTGTGTTCAGCAACACACACAAACATCTAACCCACCAGGGAGAGATTTGCTATGGCGGTTTTGGAGATGAAGAGTTGTTTCGTGGTGTTTTGTGAACAAGCCATCTTTAAGAGCTGGAAGCTGCTCTCGTCTTCATGGAATGTTTCCATGACTCCCAGCCAGAAGTCTGAGATTTCCTCTTTTCCCTTCTAGGGGTGGGGTGGGGGGTGAGGGGAGAAACACAAGATCGAGGCTCATCCCATCAAAATCCAAAAGGGGCTGTGCTGGGGTGCAGGGGTGAACTATTGTGGGGGCAGTGGAGTGTTTTCCCTGGGCCAGACAGAGTGTCATAGGCACCCAGAGGTGGAACTGAAGAGTGGGGAAGTCAGGCAGGGTGTGGCCCCCATCTCCCTCAGAGGCTGACGCTGTTCTTACATCCTGCCCCACCTTACCAACTGCTTCTTTCTCCTTGGCTCAGAACTGGAATCGAAACTTCATATTATAGGTGTCTACAAAGGACAATAGAGTGCTGACCTTTTCTTGTGAATTTCACAGGCTCAGGGGCTGGAGAGATGGCTCAGCAGTTAAGAACACTGACTGCTCTTGTAGAGGACCTGGGTTCGACTTGTAGCACCCACATGGTGGCTAATAACCGTCCATAACTCCAGTTCCAAGGGAATCCAATGCCCCCTTTTTGGGCATTGCATGACACAGATGCACTTACATACATGCAGGAAATACACTCATACACATAAAAGAAAAACACTAAAAATAAAATATTTTAATTTGATAGGTTTAACCTAACAACATAATCTTTTCTTTTATGAATAGTTTTACTTTTCAACAGATTAACTTTTGCTTTTAAATAAATTGATAAAATTCAAAGTGAAAGCTACGTGGACTTGTGTGTGGTTTCAGGTGTCTCTCCAGAATATAAGTTTTATGAAGTATTGTTTTATTCACTTTAAGTTTTACAAAGAATCTACCATTTTATTCACTGCTACCCAGTGAAGCTGAAGGTTCTCAGCCTGGCCTAGTTCAGCGGATGACTAGTAATAGTAGATACAAAGCTGTTTTAAGATATATTTTTATTTATGTGTATGTGTGTGTTCGTACAGGTGCCCGTGGAGGTGAGAAGTGGGTGTCAGGTCCCTTGCAGCTGGAGTTGCAGACACCATGAGGGTACCGGGACCTGAACCTGGGCCCTCTGCAAGAGCAACCAGTGTTCTTAACTGCTGAGCCATGTCTCCAACCCCAACAATTCAGTGTTAAAAACTGAAAGTCTAATAGGGAGCGTTTATAATGCACATTTCACTTAGCAATGCCTTGCTGGAGTGTTTCTAAGTCAGTTCCCTTCCACCACACCCAACCAATAGCCAGGGCTATGAGCAGCCCTTCGTGACTTTTCAATGGGCTACATCCCTAGGCAGTAACAGCCACAGTTTACTATGACAGTTTTTACGTGAATGTCGCACACTTTCCCTGACTCCAAGCTGCCTTTCAGGCTCATGCATCAAGGGCAGCATTCCAGGAGCCTCAGAAGGAACTCAGTGTTTCCACAACTGCCTAATGCTTCATGGCATATTTTAAACTGTTTTATTATTGAATTTGTTTCTGGCTCTTTGGTCGTTCTAAATGATTCGGTGCTGAACACCTCATCTGTTTATCATTGTATGCCATGTTCTCATATCTATAAGGCAGAGAAGTGAGAATTGTTTGTCGTGAAGGATGTAATTAAAAACACATAAAGCGTAAGTAGAGATTATATGACTTATTTACATAAAATATGTGGAATTTCATGCTCTCATTGTGAATCGTTTTTCAGGGAAAGGTTCAGGCGCAGGCTGGGGATGTGGCTCAGTTGGTAGAGTGCTTGCTGAGCTTGCACGAAGCCTGGACTTGATCCTCGGCACTGCATGAGCTGAATGTGTTGTACATGCCCATAATCCCAGCCCTCAAGAGAAGGGCTGGAGGATCGGAAGTTCGTGATCATCCTTGGCTACACAGTGAGCTCAGGATCAGCTTGGGCTGTAAGAGACCCTGTCTCAAAAATCACCCAATTGGGGGCTGGAGAGATATTCAATAGCTAAGAGCACTGGCTGCTCCTGCAGAGGATCCAGGTTTGATTCCCAGCACCCACATGGCAGCTAACAACCATCCTCAACTCCAGTTCCAGGGGATCCAACACCCTCTTCTGGCCTCCTTGGGCACTGCACATGAGTGCACTTAGCAGGCAATACACTCAAACACATAAAATAAATCAATAAAAATTACTTAATTATCTTAATTTGATTTTGTCAAAGTAAAATAGCCATAGACAAGATGTCTTCAACCCAGAAACTTTTGGTTCTGGAGACTGGAAACCCCACAGGACTGTTGATTCTGTGAGCAGCCAGGGCCGTGTTACATAGGCCTGTTCCCCAACATACAGACCATGGACAGACACCTTCTTCCCAAGCTTGTCTGCACCCACTTGCCTAGATTCATCACAGCTAAGCTTGTTGACTGTTATGTTCCACAAGAAAGGAGGGGCAGGGAGAGCCAGCCACACCTCCCAGCCAACCAGTCAGCCCAGTTGCGTGAGGGGGAGGGGCAAAGGGTGTATAAACTTAGGAAGCCACTGGGAGGGAGTCTTGCCATTTTATGCAATTGTGGGAAGTCACAATCCATGCCTGAAAGGAGACTTTCCAGTGCGCCCTTAGGAGGGAAGTGCCCACACTCCTGTATGTAAACTCTCACCCACTGTATAGTAAGCCAAATAAACTCACTGGTTTTCCGAACTGTAGTTTGGTGAAATCGAACCTCAGTTTGTTGGGGGACCAAGGGAGGAGGGGGCCAGATATTGTCTGTGCCTCCCAGAAGAAACTGTAAGGACAGGCTCCTATCCTCCTTAGGAGATGGCTGCCCTCTCCTTGACCTCATCTTGCCTCTCCTAAGTGCTTGCTTGTTCAGAATGCAGGAGATCCCCTTCCTCTTCCTCTCCTTATAAGACCACCAATTCTAAATGTCACAACATCCCCCACTTTGCCTCATCTGACCTCCACAAAACTCCATCTCCCAATAAGACCCCGAGGCTTAAGGCTTCAACCCGTGAATTCTGGGAGACACAACTGCATCTGGAAGACTGGAACGCTTTTCTGAACACACACCTTTCTAGGGAGCTCTGATGTCCCGAGTCAAGCCCAGAGGCAGAACTCTGAAATGGCAGAGTAAGAATGTCTGTAAGCCTCTCTTCCCAGGCAAGGATAAAAACACCAGCAATGTTTTCCAAAAGTGTCCCTTTCCGTGTTCTTGAAATTAACCAAAGGATTGGAGCAACATGAGGGGTGTACACTTAGCAAAGCCTGGGGATTCCTGAGGGGACAGAGGGGCTTTGACCTGCCTAGTCCAACCCTTCCCACCTAGCTGCACAATAGCTTAAAAACCTAGCCACTCTGCAGGTACAGGGAGGCAGAAAGCAGCATCTCGAGGGAAAAGCGCTGGGCTTGGAGGCCTCCAGCCTATCCCAGCCACCGTGGCACACTAGACCCAGCTCACTGCTCCCTGGAGATGTTTTTCCAACCTTTACCAACTCACTCCTTATCCCAGGAGCATTTGCTGCAGCAATCGTTGAGAACTGTTCAACAATGCATCCAACGAAGTCTTCGGGACCCATCGTTACAAACAGGAGCCTGGCTTTAAAGGGCAGTCTGGAGAAAGAGATTTACAGGGCTTTGGAGTGAAAACCCAAATGCATAGGACAGTGCATGTGCCCGAGAGAGCAGCGAGGGCTCACCTTGTTACAGCTTAGCTCAGGTTTGGCAGCTGGGGGAAGGCTGGAAGGAGGGAAGGAAAACATTCCCACTTCACTGCTAGAATGTGAAAACAAGACTGTGCACAGGAAATAAGACGACCACTTGACAAGGACGTCGGCGGACAGGACACCGGTTTTAAATATTTCTAGCCTGCTGGAACCCAAAGGGCCAAAAGATAAGGTGAGAGGAGGGTTCAAAGGAGAGGCAGAGCTGGGGACCCTGTAAATGGAGGAGCCCAGAAGTGGTGAGCCGGCTCTGGAGACCCCACCAGACAGGGTGTCCTCTGTGCTGACCTTTCCCGAATCTTCACGTTGTCCCTCCCTGGGCTTTTCTCCCCTGTCCACTCCTGGGAAGAACCCAGACTCCAGGACAACCAGCCCTCAGCTCTCACCCCATGACGCCGTTCCTCTCCTCACGGACTGACAAGAACTTGCAGAAGAAGACTGCGAGACAGAGGCAGAGCAAGAGTGAGCTTGAGAGCAAGAACGAGAGAGAGAGACAGAGACAGAGACAGAGACAGAGAGAGGAGTTAGAAGCAGAGAGACACTTCCACCTTTCAGCAAAATGTAGACAACGTCTTGTTTTTGCATCATGAGCTGACCATTAAACATCACAGAATCCTCAATAAATTCACACTAAAAGACATTTTCTAGAAACATCAATCAACAAAGAATTTGGGTATGAACGAATATAGAGGATGGCGACTGTACAGCATTAAACAACCGTGGGGAAGCCCTGACGTGCTGTAGCAATGCCAGACAAACGTGATTTTAAGGGGAAAAGTATTACTAAGACAAGGTGGCAGATTTTGTAATACTGAAAGTTCCTATCTACCGGAAAACATTATGATTATAAATGTACATCCACCCAAGAACAGCATCGCCAGATAATGAGGACAGAGAGGGTTGACACGTGAAGGAAATGATCTGCCCATACTGCATTAGCGTCAGGAATGGATAACCAAGTGGGCAGAATTGAGCAAAGACAGGGCCTCAGTCAGCACCGAAAGCCATCTGGGCCTCAGTCTGCAGAACTCAGCCTTTCCCAGCACCATGGAGCCATCTCCAGGACTCACTCTTGGCCAGCAAACTGCAGTTCAGCAGAAGTCATTTTCGAGGTTGGGCGTCCATTATGGAACTGAGCTAAGAATCAGTAACAGAAAAGCATTTCGGACGTTTATGACGTGGAGCTCGAGAGGTGGGGTTGCCACAACTACAGGGTTGGAGGGTTACAAGAGGAGCCAGAAAACACTGTGAAAAGACTAAAAACAAAAACAGCGTGGCCAAACCGGGTGTAGACGAAGCAGCTTGCTGTGAAATTGAAGCTGTAAACACCAGTTTCCAAGGAAATAGTTCCAGTCAGTCATCCAAACATCTTCCTTCAGACCCCTGGGAGAATTCACAGGCTCCACGGCCCACAGACAGAAGGGCTCATTCTGTTTACACAGAGAGAGAGAGAGAGAGAGAGACAGAGAGAGACAGAGACAGAGAGACAGAGAGACAGAGACAGAGAGACAGAGGACAGAGACAGAGAGAGAGGACAGAGACAGAGACAGAGACAGAGAGAGAGACAGAGACAGAGACAGAGAGAGAGAGAGAGACAGAGAGACAGAGAGAGAGAGACAGAGAGAGAGGACAGAGAGGACAGAGACAGAGAGAGACAGAGAGACAGAGAGAGACAGAGAGAGGACAGGGACAGAGACAGAGACACAGAGAGACAGAGAGAGAGACAGAGAGAGGACAGAGACAGAGAAACAGAGAGAGAGGACAGAGACAGATAGAGACAGAGAGAGAGACAGAGAGACAGAGAGAGGACAGAGACAGATATAGAGAGACTGAGAGACAGAGAGAGACAGAGAGAGGACAGGGACAGAGAGAGACAGAGACACAGAGAGACAGAGAGAGAGACAGAGAGAGGACAGAGACAGAGACACAGAGAGACAGAGAGAGACACACAGAGACAGAGACAGAGAGACAAAGACAGAGAGGGAGAGGACAGACACAAATAGAGAGACAGAGAGACAGAGAGACAGAGAGAGGACAGAGACAGAGAGAGAGACACAGAGAGACAGAGAGAGGACAGAGACAGAGAGAGACAGAGGACAGAGAGACAGAGACACACAGAGACAGAGAGACAGAGGACAGAGAGAGAGAGAGAGAGAAAGAGAGTGAGAGAGAGATAAGACAAGCAGATAGAACATGATCTATAGGGAGAAGAATTTTCTCCTGGTGAAACTCCTTAGACTCAAACTGCCGCAGCCCTTCAGACCGTTTCTGTTTATCAGTCTTCATACTTTTGCAACCCTAAATGACTGCAGGCAGTGTAATTACTGCATTTAAATAAATGCATGGCTTTGAATTTTGATAATTCTATTACAAAAAACCACACTCAAGGAAGGTCGTCAGATTGCCATTTTCATTCATTTCCAAATTTTCCAGTCTCACGAGTGAAATGGTTTCCTTACTTAGTTTGAAGTTAAGTTCCCTTGACGGGCTTTGATTGGCAGCCGTGACGTATGTCCTCTGTAAGACAGCTGTGTGCATGTATTGCCTGTTTTCCTGTTGGACAACATGCGTTATCATATGCTAAGAGCATTAACTCTTTGTTGTATCTAATGCAAACTCAATCAATTTGTCCTTTAATTCATTTGAATATTTACGTGTGTGAGGCAAGGATCTGATTTTCATGTCGTCAAATCTATCGGTATTTTGTGTTTGGAAAAAGCTCCCCTTTCCTATTATATTTTAATATAACTCTTTTTTCTAGCACTTTGACGGTTCTTTTCTACATTAATTTTTAATGCAACTCAACTCATTCACTTTATGGAGGGAAGGAGGATTCTGAAATCGCTCTCCTGCTTTTCCTCCAGTGCTCCAGTGATTCCATCACTGCCGAAAACGATTCCCCCTCGATTACTCTGGCGGCTCAGCCGTGTGCAGGGTCTTCTGATAAGCCAGGACGTGCTCTTGTTCCATCGATCTATCTACTTTTGTAACTTTGCCAGAACATGCATTTCCTGTGAGAAAGTACACGTGGCATAAGACCGACCTTCTTAACCAGCATTGTCACACTCAGTGAAGGCCATTTATAGAACTGACGGACGGCTCCAGGCCCTCCACTGTGAGGTGACAGGAGACTGTGACTGACAAGACCTGTCAGTGCGTGGTGTGTGTGTGTGTGTGTGTAGGAGACTGAACCTGACAAGACACTTTCTTTTTTTAAATTAATTTATTGAAAATTTCATAATGCATATAATGTGTCTGATCAAACCCATGCCCACTCCCTTCTTCTTCTTCTTCTTCTTCTTCTTCTTCTTCCTCTTCTTCTTCTTTCTTCTTCTTCTTCAGTTCTTCTCTTTTTTAAATGGGGCTTTTTGCTACTCTAACATTACCCCCTCTGAAGAGGTAACCCTAAAAGGGTTAGATAAGGATTAGATAAGAGCTCCCAAATACTTTTGATGTTTTTGGCCTTTTGAACAGAGTATGTTGCTAAGAGGCCCAAGGACATTGTGAGTTTTAGCCAAGAAACTGGCTAATCTTCTTTGGGGTCTTTTTACCCTAACTGCCTAACCAATTCCTACCTCCTATTCTTATCACACCATTCTCTGAAGAGGTTACCCAAAGGGAACCAGTAGGGAATTGGGACACAGACTGCTCTGGCTTCTTCCATGCTGAACAGGGACACAGATCAAGGCAATTAGGGTGCCCCTTCAGTGGGTCTGTCTAAAAAGACTCCCAAATTGTGTAACTCTTATCTCTAAGGGGAAAAGAAAGTCCTTGAATCATGAATAGGAGATGTGAAGAAGGAAAGGCAAGAGTAATTAGCATTACAAGTTCCAGACAGGGAACTAGAAAAAAGTCAAAACAGGGCAATTTTCAAATGTTCGTAGGAGAGTCCATTGGAGACCAAGATTTGAAGTCTTACATCTGAGTAGCACTTTCTGGTTAGGAACACAATCATCAATGAGAAATAATTGTCTAAATAACTTTTTATATAGACTCAAGCCTAATGTCTGGGAAGTGTAATCCCTTGAACTATTAAATAAATATACTGATGACTTTACTCTCTGGTCATACTTTCCTTTGGGGTGTTTAAGACCATACAGTTGACTGAAAAAAAAATCTATTTTTACACTTAAGGTCATTTGAGGATCTGTTCCTCAGGGGTCACATGGGCTTGGAAGGAGCCCCTGGCTCCCTTCTTTTACCAGCTCTGCCTATGTGAAGATTAGTCAAAGGTCCTGCTCAACCATGTCTGGCTTCACTTGGAAGCATGGATGAGATATTTCCTCCTCTTTGTAGACTGGACACTGGTTCAGGTCCATCTCGTGGGGTCTCCCCCACGTGACTTACCACAGTTACAGGACATTTTGAGAGATGTTCCATAGTCCCCTGGAACTTAGTCGACCTTGGAGGGAAAGGGGCAAAAACTGTCCTTTAAGCCCCTCTGACCAGATTAGTATAGGCCTCAAAGTATGGCTGTTAAACATCCAATAAGGTTAGTTCCACCAGTCTGGTACTTTTAATTATCATGTGCTATGTAGATGACACTTGGGTGAAAAACCACATATTCTCAGATAAACCATGACTAGATATATATTTTGTTCCTTAAACTAGTTGAATAAACTATGACCATAGAAATTTTAAGATTACGTGTATATTATTTTTGTCTCATCCTTTATATATCATAACAAACCTAACAGACCTTCATCACTTGCTCAGCCTTTCTCATTTTTTCTGTTTTGGAAAATATCTCCATTCCAATATCCTTTTAACATCTTTTACAGTCTCATTTTGAAAAAATAATTATGTGACTTAATAGTATTAACATATAAATTTTCCATCTGTTGTGAGACTTCTTTTCCTGGGGATACTAAGCAATACTTATTCCCTTTAAAGGTTCTAGTGTCAAGCCAATGTTTGATTAAAGTTTTACTGGGGAAGCAATGAATTTACTGAGTTTACTTACCGAGACAACTGAGGGATGCTGAGATGTATGTATGACCTGAATGCCTTTACCCAGCATGGGTCATGCCTTCTCTTCCTAGCCTTCCCCAGATTGCATACTTTAGCCCTCCCCAAATTCAGGAGGCCATGTGTGATTAGGGCCAAATTACATACAGTTGGCTGGGAAGAGTGGCTGGATAATCTGGTGAGGGTCCAATGACCCTGCTTGGTCCTCCTTTAATGAAAAAGCACAACTGTCAACAAGCCCAATTGTGAGGATGTTTAGCGATCAGGCTCAGCTGAAATCTTGATGATGGTAGTTATTTCATGCAGAAGGGACTGCTGTACAGCATCATCTTATCAAAAGAACATGGAATTTTAAAGGATTTGGTTCTATGATCCGCATATGAGGGAGAACATATGTCGTTTGTTTTTCTGAGTCTGTGTTACTTCACTTAGTATAACAGTTTCTAGTTCCATCCATTTACCTGCAAATTTCATTATTTCATCTTTCTTTACTGATGAATAGAACGCCATTGTGTAAATATTTTTGTTAACCACATTTTTGTTAA
>NW_008346900.1:434564-437708 GCF_000622305.1 Nannospalax galili | reverse complement strand
CCAGCATTTGGTATCATTTGTTCTCTTGATCCTAGGCAGTCTGATTGGGGTAAGGTGATACTTTAGGGTGGTTTTAACTTTCATTTCCCTAGTTACTAACGCTATTGAACATTTTTTGAGATGTTTCTTAGCCATCTTTATTTCTTCCTTTGAGAACTGTCTGTTTAGATCTTCAGCCCACCTTTTAATTGGATCATTTGGTTTCTCGATTCTTTGTTTTTTGAGTTCTTTATATATTCTGGATGTTAAACCTCTGTCAGGTGTGTCACTGGTGAATATTTTCTCCCCATTCTGTGGGTTTTCTCTTCACTTTTTTGGGGGGGGTCTTTCTGAGACAGGGTCTCCCTGTAGCCCCAGCTGTCCTGGAACTCACTATGTAGACCAGGAGGGCCTTGAACTCACAGAGATCCGCCTGCCTCTGCCTCCTGAGTGCTGGGATTAAAGGCTTGCACCACCACGTCTGGCTTCTCTTCACTTTTTTGATTGTTTCTTTTGCTGTACAGAAGCTTTTTAGTTTAATGAGGTCCCACTAATTGATTGCTGACCTTAATTCCTGAGGAAATTCTGTCCTATTTAGAAAATCCTTTCCTACAGCTATATCCTGTAAGTTACTGCCAATATTTTCTTCTAACAGTTTCAGGGTTTCCAGTTTCACATCGAGGTTTTTGATCCATTTGAAGTTGACTCTTGTACAAATTGAAATAAAATGATCTAGTTTCATTCTTATACAGGTGGAGATCCAGTTTTGCCAGCACCATTTGTTGAAGATGCTGTCTTTCCTCCATTGTGTGTTCTTGGCACCTTTGTCAAATATCAGGTGGCTGAAATTTCTTGTACTTGGGTTTGGATCTTCAATGATATTCCATCGATCTATGTGTCTATTTTTGTGCCAATACCATGCTGTTTTTATGACTATAGCTCTGTAGTATACTTTGAGATCTGGTAATGTAATCCCCCAGTGTTGCTCTTTGTGCTCAGAGTTGCTTTCGCTTTCCGGGGTCTTTTGTGCTTCCATACGAATTTAAAGATTTTTTTTTCTAATTCTGTGAAGTATGTCATGGGGATTTTGATTGGGATTGCAATGAATCTATATATTGCTTTTGGTAGGATGGTCATTTTCACAATATTAATTCTTCCAGTTCATGAACATGGGAGGTCCTCCCATCTCCTGGTGTCTTCCTCAATCTCTTTCTTTAAGGATTCAAAATTTTCATTGTAGAGGTCTTTAGTGGCTTTGGTCAGATTTATTCCAAGATATTTTTTTTGCAGCCATTCTGAATGGGAGCATTTCCCTGTGTTCTTTCTCTAATTGCTCATTATTAGTACATAGAAATGCTACTGATTTTTGTACATTTGTTTTATAACCTACCACTATACTGAAAGTGTTGATCAGTTCTAGGAGTTTCTGGTGGAACTTTTGGGATCTCTTAGGTATAGTATCATATCATCTGCAAAAAGTGATAGTTCGACCCCTTCTTTTCCAATTAGTACTCCTTTAATTTCCTTCTCCTGTCTTATTGCTCTAGCAAAAGTTTCAAGCACTATGTTGAAAAGGAGTGGAGACAGTGGACAGCTTTGTCTGGTTCCTGATTTCAATGGGAATACTTCCAGTTTTTCTCCATTTGGAATGATGTTGGCTGTGGGTTTGTTGTATACAGCTTTCATTATGTTGAGGTATGTTCCTTCCAGTCCAATTCCCTCTAGGACTTTGAACATAAATGCATGTTGAATTTTGTCAAAAGCCTTTTCTGCATCTGTTGAGATGATGATGTGGTTTTTGTTTTTGAGTCCATTTATGTGATTAATGACATTTATTGACTTGCATATTGAACCATCCCTGTATCTCTTGGATAAAGCTTACTTGTTCAAGGTGAATGATTTTTCTGATGTGTGTCTGTATGTAGTTTGCAAGTATTTTGTTGAGAATTTTTGCATCTATGTTCATTAAGGATATGGCTCTATAGTTTTCTTTTTTGGTTGTGTCTTTACCTGGTTTGGGTATTAGAGTGATGTTGGCTTCATGGAAGGAATTTGGGAGTTCTTCTGTTTCTATCATTTTGAATAATTTAAGTAGTATTGGCTGTAGGTGTTCTTTAAATGTCTGGTAGAATTCTCTCTAAATCCACCTGGGCTTTATTTAGTTGGGAGGCTCTGTATTACTGTTTGGATTTCCTTATATATTATGGGTCTGTTTGAACTGTTGATCTCTTCTTGGTTTAACTTTGGTGGTTCCCATGATTTTAGATATCCATCCATTTCTTTTAGATTTTCAAATTTAGTAGTGTACTGTTTTTAAAATAGTCCCTTAAAATGTCTGGATCTTTTGGGGGTCTATTGTGATGTTTCCCCTTTCACTTATGATTTTGTTGATTTGGATTTGTTCTTTCTTTCTTTTGGTTAACTGGGCTAAAGGTCTATCTTGTTTACCTTTTCAAAGACCCAGCTCTTAGATTCATTGATTCTTTGTATTGTTTTTTTTTTTTGTTTCTATTTCATTAATTTCTGCTCTGATTTTTGTTATTTATTCTTTTCTGCTGGGTTTGGGTTTCATTTGTTCTTAAACTTTCCAGAGTCTTGAGTTGCAGTGTTAGGTCATTTATTTGGGCTCTTTCTAATTTTTTAATGTAGGCACTTAGAGCTATAACTTCCCTCTTAGGATTGCTTTTAATGTATCCCAGAGGTTGTGTTGTGTTGTATTGTCCTTTTCATTGAATTCCAGGAATTCTTTTATTTCTTTCTTAATTTCTCCTTTGACCCACTCATTGTTTAGGAGTGTGTTGTTTAATCACCATGAGTTTGTGTAGTGACTAGGGCTTTGACCAGTGTTGATTTTGAGCTTTTCTGCATTGTGGTCTGATAGAATGCATGGAATTATTTCAAGTTATTTTGTATTTGTTGAGATTTATTTTGTGGCCCAGTATGTGGTCAGTTTTTGAAAAAGTTCCATGAGGTGCTGAGTAGAAAATGTATTCTTTGGTGCTTGGGTGGAATATTCGAAAGATGTCTGTTAGGTCCATTTGATGTATGGTATCATTTAATTCAGACATCTCTCTGTTTATTCTTTGTCCAGTTGACCTGTCTAATGGAGACAGGGGGGTATTGAAGTCCCCTACTATTACTGAGTTGGGGTTAATCTGTGTCTTA
>NW_008346900.1:392508-434266 GCF_000622305.1 Nannospalax galili | reverse complement strand
ATCCATTCACTTAGCCTGTGTCTTTTGACTGGGGAGTTCAGTTCATTGATAGTTAAGGTTATTATTGAAAGATATCTATTGGCTGCCATCATTTTGATTGTTGTTTTTTTTCTCTGTCTAATTTTGTGTTTCCTCAATTATACCTTTATTTATTTTGTTTAATTGCCCTGGGGTATAGTTTTCTCTCTCTGCTCTCTGTATTGCTTCGAGTAGTCTTTGGAGGGTTGGTTTTGTGGACATGTATTCTTTCAGGTTATTTGTGTCATAGAAGATTTTTCTTTCCCCCTCAACTATAATAGACATTTTTTGGGTACAGTATTCTGGGTTGGCATCATTGCTTCAAGTATTCTTTGAAGGGCTGGTTTTGTGGACATGCATTCTTTCAGGCTATTTGTGTCATAGAAGATTTTTCTTTCCCCCTCAACTATAATAGACATTTTTTGGGTACAGTATTCTGGGTACTGCCATCTACTGTCATATAGAATTGGAATTACTTTGGTCCAGGCTCTTTTGGCTTTAATAGTTTGCATTGAAAAGTCAGCTGTAATTCTGATGGGTTTTTCTTTATCTGTATCTCATTGGTTTTCTGTTCTGGTCCTGTCTAATTGGTGTTCTGTGTGCTTCTTGTATCTGTAAAAGTATGTCTCTCCTTAATTTAGGGAATCCTGTCTATTTGGTGTTCTGTGAGCTTCCTGTACTTGTATGGGGATGTCGTTCCTTAATTTCGGGATTTTCTCTTCTACAATCCTGTTTAAGATCTGGTCAGTGCCATTAACCTAAAATTCTTCTTCTTCCATTCCTATGATCCATAAATTTGGTCTTTTCATGGTGTCCCTCATCTCTTGCATATTCCATTCCTGTGTTTTTAAAAATTTTCCATACTCTTTGCTTGAGTGGTCCAATTCTTCAACTTTATCCTCCAGTGTTGATATTCTGTTTTCCATTTCATCTGTCTTTCCTCCATTGTGTGTTCTTGGCACCTTTGTCAAATATCAGGTGGCTGAAATTGCGTGTACTCAGGTTTGGATCTTCAATGAGGTTCCATTGATCTATGTGTCTATTTTTGTGCCAGTACCCTATCTTCTTTTAGCTATTTGATTTGTTTGTTAGTATATTCTTTAAATCTGTTGAATTTCTTGATCCTGTTTATGATTGTTCTTTTAATTCCAGTGTCCAGGGTGATAGCTAGGGGGTTCTCCTTGTAGAACTCTTCTACAGGACTGGTGGAGTGTGGTGGGGACATAGTGTTTGGCTTTTCATTTTATTATTCTTTCTTTGTGATTTTAGCATGTGAATTTCTTTTGTTGTTTATGATTCTGAGATGAGAATTAAGTTGAAGTATGCTTCTGTTTGTATTATCGGGTGCCTAGGTCCTTTCCTTATTGGCTTTGTGAAGCTGGTTGGTACAGGTTTCAGATTCTCTCAGGCTTAATTTTGGAGGGAACTGATAAGGCTTCAGATCAGCTGTTCAGGAGCACCCACAGAAGTCCAAGTCAGGTTCCAGTCAGGTACAGTCAGGCTTCCTTCTAAGGTTTGGACCCCACCACGTGGAGGCAGGATCTGGGTGCTCTCAGGCAGTCTCCTGTGTTCACAGACCTTATGCCAGAGGGAGGCCAGAACCCAGCACTCTGGTGGTGTGTTGAGATCACATCGTTACACTGATGGAGTCAGAGCCCACCCTCTTAGGCTGTCTGCTAGGACCTCAGCCTTCACCTACCCCAAGACACTTTCAATATGTGTGCGTGTGTGTGTGTGTGTGTGTGTGTGTGTGTGTGAGTGCATGTAGAAGACTGCATTTGACGAGACACTTTCAGTGTGCATGTGTATGTGTGTGTGTATATATGTAGGAAACTGGACCTGACAAGACACTTTTAGTGTGTATGTGTGCGTGTATGTGTGTGTGTGTGTATGTGTGTGTGTGTGCATGTAGGAGACTGGACCAGACAAGACACTTTAGTGTGTGTGTGTGTGTGTGTGTGTATTTGTGTGTGTATGTGTGTGTGCATGTATTTAGTATTTTTATTTCTACTGTTCATTCTCCCATTGAAATTTAGAAAGGGTTAAGGTTTTCCCAGAAAATCTTACCATAGGAATTTGGTTAGAAATAAACCATTGGGGTGAATTTGCATTTCAGAAGTATTTAGTGTTTCCATTCTCTAATACCCTGAACTTTCAGTACTGGGCTATCACACATTGCTTGCTCCACTATTTAGTGCTTATTTTTTAGTTCCTCATGGGGCCAAATGCATCTGTCTGGTTCTTTCCCTGATTCCTGTATCGGGCTTCCCACGTTGAGGTAAGAACTCAACACATAATAAGTAGGTTCATGACTGACAAGTGGTGTGTTTTATGTCTGATTTGAGTTTATTGTTTTATTTAACTTATGTTTATTGAGCTGTCTTTGGTACAAGGTTCTGGACTTACAGTGGTAAATGGTGTGTGCTTTAGTGGAGACCTTAGGGTTCTGAAAGACATCTGTCTGAAAGACATTGAGTCATCCAAAAATTTATACCTGGAAGTCCTTGCCTCACAGCACTTCAGAATGTGATGCTATTCCAGAGCAGGTTACAATCAGTCATGATGAATCATATCACAGTAGGGTGAGCCCTCAATCCAACAAGATCTGTGTCCTTTTGAAAGGGAGAACTTGGACACAGTGAGTGTGCCACAGGGTGATGAAGAGAAACACCAACAACCAAGGACATTAAAGGCTGACAGAAAACCACTGAAATATTCAGGGCCTAGGACAGATTTTCCATTATAGTCTTCAGGGGAAACCATCCTGACACTTGACCTTGGATGTCCAGGTTCCAGAATTGTGAGACCCAAATGTTTATTGCTGAAACCACCTGGAAAACTGACACAGGTTTCCCATGAGTCCTCTGTCCTTGGGGACAGAAGCTGATGCCTTGCTGTGTTGGGAGTGGAAGGCATCAGAGGTGTTTTCCGTCCTCCCCAGTTCCCTTGGGCCAGCCCCCTGCTGGGCCTCCTCTGTTCTTTGGATGTCAGGTGCCTCCTATTTGTGTCACTCTCACTTAGATATATCCAGAGAGCTGGCTGCAGCCCGTCCTTGAACTAACATGACTCCTTGTCATGTTAACAGAGGAGCCAGGAGACAGTCCCTCGGGCACTCCTTCCCTCAAATGCTCCTCTCAGCTCTCAAGTTTGGGACCTGTGCTTGTTACTCTTCTGTCGCTGTGATAAAATACTGCAATGAAAAGTAAGTTGGGGAAGAAAGGGTTTATTGTGGCTCAGAGTTCCAGAGGGGACTCAGTCCATCGTGGTGGGGAAGGCAGAGCAGCCATCTAGGAAGGCAGGAGGGCAGGGGCAGGAAGCTGTCTGACCACATTGACTCAATACACAGGAAGTGGAAAGAGCAGGAAGAGAGTGTAAAGCCTCAAAGCCTGTGACACACCTCCTAAAGGTTCCATGACCTGCCCACACAGCACCACCAACTGGGGACCAAGTGTTTAAACGCCCAAGCCCATAAGGCACATTTCTCCTTCAAACCACCACAGTACGAAAAGAATTCCTGGTCCAAGTAAGAGCTATCTATTGTTTATAAAAAGAGAACATGAGCCTTCTAAGTAAAGCTGAAGTCTGTCCAGGCTTTGAAAAATACCCTTTATACACCTGCATATAGAGAAGGTAGTTTCATCAGCCTGAATCAATTTGAAGATGCGTCTCACATACCTGGGTTCATTCCTGTTGAGGGTGCCTCCTGGTCTCTTCAGCATCTCATGTCGGAAGTTGTGTGCTTCCAGGAATCCACTCACATCCCTGATGGCACAGCTCACTCCTTTGTCCTGTCTCCAAATGCTGACGTGTTTTCCCAGAGCTATTTAGTCATCAAGGAGATCTGAGAGTAGCAATGTATATTAAACTCACCTCGCTCACCTCCCCTGGTTTCAACACTTACATGAGAGTTTTGAGCATCTTTGTTTTGATATCATCAACATTTCAGTGCAATTTCTTAAAGCCTCTCTCTTTTGAGAGATCCACTTATTTTTCTAACCCAGAAGTATGCCAGGGTGAAACAAAGAGAAACTGAATTAAAAATAAAAGTCCTCTGTGTGCTACTGAGCATCTGAATTACTAGAGAGATGTTTCTGCAGGGCCAAGTGGGGCTAGGGGGTTGGAATGTCTCACCTGGCTGGGGAGGAAGTCTTGCTGTGAGGTAGTGCTGTGACAAACAGAACAAATAACCTTCGATAAATCAGCTCCGAGAATGTGCACAGAGAGCCAAACCTATAAATCAAGCCCTACAGCTCTGGGAAGAAATCCCAGCTCATCCCTGTCCTCCTCTGAGAACAGCTCCTTAACACACTAACCAGAGGCCTGGCTGATGTGAAAGGCCAGCCTGTATCCTGGCCACCCAAGGGCAATGAGTCTGCAACGGTCCCCTGAAGAATAGCAAACTCTGGTCATGCGGCCAAGATGTTGGTCTTTTGAAAACAGTTACACTGCAGACGTGTCACATCTGCCTGGAGTGCTGTACTTCTTGGGCTGATACATTACAGCAGGCCAAGCCCACCTACTGTCTGCTCTGGTGCAAGTGGTGAAACTGCTGTTTCTCTCTGGTCACATGCTACTGTTTACTGGATAGATAAGGACTAAGATTACCATTGTCAATCCATCATCACCACCATTCCCACTGTCTCCATCATTGTGGCTACCTACATCATTATTACAGACACCAACATATGGTCAACACCACCATCATCACCATCTTCATCACCACCATCATCACAACCAGCATCACCACCATCACCAACATCACCATCACCATCATAATCATCATCATCATCACCACCATCATCACCATCACCATTACCATCATCATCACCATCACCATCACCATCACCATCATCACCATCACCATTATCATCACCATCACCATCATCATCACCATAATCATCGCCATCACCATCATCATCACCATTATCACTATCACCATCATCATCACCATAATCATCGCCATCACCATCATCATCACCATTATCACTATCACCATCATCATCACCATAATCATCGCCATCACCATCATCATCACCATTATCACTATCACCATCATCATCACCATAATCATCGCCATCACCATCATCATCACCATTATCACTATCACCATCATCATCACCATAATCATCGCCATCACCATCATCATCACCATTATCACTATCACCATCATCATCACCATAATCATCGCCATCACCATCATCATCACCATTATCACTATCACCATCATCATCACCATAATCATCGCCATCACCATCATCATCACCATTATCACTATCACCATCATCATCACCATAATCATCGCCATCACCATCATCATCACCATTATCACTATCACCATCATCATCACCATAATCATCGCCATCACCATCATCATCACCATTATCACTATCACCATCATCATCACCATAATCATCGCCATCACCATCATCATCACCATTATCACTATCACCATCATCATCACCATAATCATCGCCATCACCATCATCATCACCATTATCACTATCACCATCATCATCACCATAATCATCGCCATCACCATCATCATCACCATTATCACTATCACCATCATCATCACCATAATCATCGCCATCACCATCATCATCACCATTATCACTATCACCATCATCATCACCATAATCATCGCCATCACCATCATCATCACCATTATCACTATCACCATCATCATCACCATAATCATCGCCATCACCATCATCATCACCATTATCACTATCACCATCATCATCACCATAATCATCGCCATCACCATCATCATCACCATTATCACTATCACCATCATCATCACCATAATCATCGCCATCACCATCATCATCACCATTATCACTATCACCATCATCATCACCATAATCATCGCCATCACCATCATCATCACCATTATCACTATCACCATCATCATCACCATAATCATCGCCATCACCATCATCATCACCATTATCACTATCACCATCATCATCACCATAATCATCGCCATCACCATCATCATCACCATTATCACTATCACCATCATCATCACCATAATCATCGCCATCACCATCATCATCACCATTATCACTATCACCATCATCATCACCATAATCATCGCCATCACCATCATCATCACCATTATCACTATCACCATCATCATCACCATAATCATCGCCATCACCATCATCATCACCATTATCACTATCACCATCATCATCACCATAATCATCGCCATCACCATCATCATCACCATTATCACTATCACCATCATCATCACCATAATCATCGCCATCACCATCATCATCACCATTATCACTATCACCATCATCATCACCATAATCATCGCCATCACCATCATCATCACCATTATCACTATCACCATCATCATCACCATAATCATCGCCATCACCATCATCATCACCATTATCACTATCACCATCATCATCACCATAATCATCGCCATCACCATCATCATCACCATTATCACTATCACCATCATCATCACCATAATCATCGCCATCACCATCATCATCACCATTATCACTATCACCATCATCATCACCATAATCATCGCCATCACCATCATCATCACCATTATCACTATCACCATCATCATCACCATAATCATCGCCATCACCATCATCATCACCATTATCACTATCACCATCATCATCACCATAATCATCGCCATCACCATCATCATCACCATTATCACTATCACCATCATCATCACCATAATCATCGCCATCACCATCATCATCACCATTATCACTATCACCATCATCATCACCATAATCATCGCCATCACCATCATCATCACCATTATCACTATCACCATCATCATCACCATAATCATCGCCATCACCATCATCATCACCATTATCACTATCACCATCATCATCACCATAATCATCGCCATCACCATCATCATCACCATTATCACTATCACCATCATCATCACCATAATCATCGCCATCACCATCATCATCACCATTATCACTATCACCATCATCATCACCATAATCATCGCCATCACCATCATCATCACCATTATCACTATCACCATCATCATCACCATAATCATCGCCATCACCATCATCATCACCATTATCACTATCACCATCATCATCACCATAATCATCGCCATCACCATCATCATCACCATTATCACTATCACCATCATCATCACCATAATCATCGCCATCACCATCATCATCACCATTATCACTATCACCATCATCATCACCATAATCATCGCCATCACCATCATCATCACCATTATCACTATCACCATCATCATCACCATAATCATCGCCATCACCATCATCATCACCATTATCACTATCACCATCATCATCACCATAATCATCGCCATCACCATCATCATCACCATTATCACTATCACCATCATCATCACCATAATCATCGCCATCACCATCATCATCACCATTATCACTATCACCATCATCATCACCATAATCATCGCCATCACCATCATCATCACCATTATCACCATCACCATCATCACCTTCACCATCACCATCATCACCAACCACTATCATCACCATCACCACCATCACCAACCACCATCACCACCATCACCACCATCACCAACCACCATCATCACATCACCACCATCACCATCACCACCATCCCCATCCCTATTGACATCATCTTCACCATCGTCACCTGCATCAACATCTGAAGAATTATGTCACATGAGCATCCATGTCCTTATATTTCTTCTGCACAAACTGGGATAATATTCAAGTTGTCTCTGTTAGAAGCTTGTGGCAAAGCACCATCACCACCATCACCAACCACCATCACCACCATCACCATCATCACCAACCACCATCATCACATCACCACCATCACCATCACCACCATCCCCATCCCTATTGCCATCATCTTCACCATCGTCACCTGCATCAACATCTGAAGAATTATGTCACATGAGCATCCATGTCCTTATATTTCTTCTGCACAAACTGGGATAATATTCAAGTTGTCTCTGTTAGAAGCTTGTGGCAAAGACTATAAGGCCAGGAAGCACTCACATAACAACTGCACCAATGTGGTAGAAAAAAGTTTATGTTGTCTGTGGACAAAGTATTTGCCATGTAAACAGGAGGCGCTCAGTTCAGATCCCCAGCACCCATGTTAAAATCTGGGCATGCTGGCATGTGCCTGCAACCTCAACACTGGGGAGGCAGAGACAGGCAGATCCTGGCCAGCCTAGCTGAGGTGTCAAGCTCCAGGGAAAACAGAAAGACCTCTTCTCAGAAAAAAATCAAGATAGAGAACAATTGACACACACATACACACGAGTCTGAGCACACGCATGGCATAAAAGCTCTGTGGTGTAGTTCATGATGTCTGGTTTGAGAGACGCGATTTGACGCTGTTAGAAATGTCTAATAAATGATCATTCCGGGAAGTTCTTTTCACAACTTCCTGTGCGCCTACGGAAGGTAATGCTGCTGCTGAGGACTCTGCTTACAAACCACACATGTGGTCTGGTAAAATCCAGCAAGGAAAGGGGGAGGTGTGTCTTAGAAGGAGACGAAGGGACACTGTGACTTGGCACAAGGGGATGCTGGGAAAGGCAGGGCAGGATAGCAGCCTTCTGTTCTCCTCTGGCGGGTCTCCTTGGAAAAACCTAATGAACAAACAGCTCCTTCGGGGCAGAGGACATACCGACGTCCCCTGCTGTTTCCTTTCTTGGCTGGTCACCCAGCTGCTGAAAGGATGGAAGGAAGGACCTGCATGATGCTCCCACCGGACTGAATCCAGAGAGTCTACAAAAGCATTTGGAGCTTTTTTTTCCCCTTGTTTAGACGGTCTCATATAGCCCAGGCTAGCCTCAAACTTGCTATGTAGCTGAGATTGACCTTAAATTCCTAATCCTCCTGTCTCTACCTTCCAGAGTACAGGCATATAACACTGGCTAGGGGAACATCTAGATAGCTTGAAAAAATATTTTCTATTTTTGTTTTTAGCTACATGTATATATGTGTGGGGTATGCACATGTGAAGGGTGTTGGTTCCCCTGGAGCTGGAGTTACAGGCAGTTGTGAACTGCCTCATGTGGGTGTTGGGAACTGAACCCAGGTCCCCTGAAAGAGCAGTACACACTCTTACCTGCTGAGCCACCTCTCCAGCCCATCTAGAACCTTATGACCAACTGTTGTTAGGCATCCAGCTCCCCACTTACTGACAGGAGGAACTTGCTTCTGTGAAGAATGAAAATTGCACTGGCCTGGGGTAAGAGCAGTGATTCGTCCCAGCAGATGCCCCAGAAGCTTGTTTCTTTGTGGCTATGTTCACACTCTTATGAATACTTTGGAAAGTGCAGTGTTGGAGTCCAGCATGCACAAATTGCTTCTTTTAAAAGAGAAAACAATCTTCACCCCTAATCCTCCCCTTATAGGGATATTAATATAGCTGCACCCGTATCCCCCAAGCACTTTTTTATCATAAAATTGTTTCTTCAGACACTTAAAGCAGATCACAGAGGTTTAGAACTGGGAAATATCTCCTGCTGATCACTTACGGTGATTTCATAATGGAAGTTGTGCAGCCCTGGTCTTCCAGCCCAGCATCTCAGGGGTGGCCTTGGATTGATGTCTCTGTCAGTTACACCCCTACGGTGACAGCTCTCAGCAAACACAGGCACTCCTCTCATAAATAAAATCTAATAATTGTGTGACCCTTCTATCTTTCTGTTTTTGGGAGAGACGGGGGCACCTCAGTTTTGAAGTGTCTCAGGAAAACAGAGTCTTCCGCAAACCCTCGAGGCCTCACCCTCCTCCTGATACCTATTATTCATGACAGCTGAGATTGCTCCAGACACAGGCTGCAAATGCAGGGGCGACCTGGCATCACTTCTCAGTCCAGGAGTGCTGGACAAATTGCCCATGGGCAAGGGTCGCTGTGTCTGGTGTGGGAGCCGATGTCCTGCCCTCAGATTCCTAGTGGAGTCATTCAGTCCTGGGAGGAACACGGCCCCTGACATCCTACTGCAGTTTCCAGAAAGGCTTCTTCTACAGAATAACCTTCCAGAATATATGCTCTGCCGCTACCGTGGGGTAGCTGGTGAAGGGCAGCTGCTCCTGGACCTGTTTCTGGGGCTGTGGGGAGTTTACCGCATGGTGCTCTTTCCAGCCCTGAAGAGGGATGGTCAGGAGCGGGATTCTTTGTGTCCCAGCCAGACCCTGTGTGTGTGAAGTCAATCCACGCAGGGGTCAGGAGGCTCCTGTGCTGTCAGCTGGCAGGGTGGCTACCTCATGATCCCACACGCGATGTTAATGGTCACATCCACCCCGGGGCTCCCAGGTCTGCCACCTCCAGCTGCTGGTGGGTGTGACGTGGATATGTCTAGACAGCTGCCTCGGGGCCTTGGGTTTGAGTGCCAGCCTCTCCTGCCTCGCTCCCCGTGGTCAGCTCTGCTCCATGTACCTGCATCTCTGTCGGCTCCAGTTCTCGGCCCTTTCCTGGGCCACCTTTCTGGGTGCTATGGAATTCTGAGTGACTCTTCTCACCCGTCTGGACTCAGCTCATGGTGGCCCAAAGTCTCTGGTGGGCCCGTATTTTATTTTGCTCATAGCACTGAGGATCATCTGTAATCACCTCAGCCATGTGCTTCTGGTTATCAGCCCCCCCCCGCCCCGCCCAGTGACACCACAGGCTTCACAGAGGGAGTGAGCAGGACTGTTCATTCCCCCACCGTGTCCCCAGTGCCTGAGGCACAACCATGAGGACCTGATTTTGGACCCCAGGACCCAGGTGACAACTGAGTGAGTTTCTGAAGCCCCGCCCAGGGGCTGTCTGTCCCGCCAGCTGAGATGAAACTGAGCTTCTGGCCGGTGAGAGGCATGTCTCAAAGAACACGGAGAAGTGATTGAGGAAAACACTTCAGCACCAAACTCTGGGCTCCACACAAGCCCAACAGGTGAGTGCACCTGAAAGCACACACATACACATGCATACACACACATGCGTACACACATACACACATGCACACCCCCACATACACACACATGCATACATGTGCATATACACCCCCACACCTCTCACATACATGAACACACACCCATATACACATGCATACACACACCCAATACCCACCCTACATATACACACCCCCTGCGTACACACATACACACATGCACACCCCCACATACACACACATGCATACACGTGCATATACACCCCCACACCTCTCACATACATGAACACACACCCAATACCCACCCTACATATACACACCCCAACATGCATGCACACACATACAGACATGTGCACATACACACGTGCACACGTGGGAAGGTGTGTAAGGCTGCCAGCACAGGGCACAGTAGGGCCTCAGGTTCCCCTTTACTTTGTCAGGAGTGTGGACAAGAAGCTCACAACTAGCAACGCTGTAAGGCAAATGGGATTAAACAAACTGACAGGAGACAAAGGGGGAAAAGACGATCCGATTGGAGCTCAAATATGGAGGAGGCATTGCACAAAGCTGGGCAGACAGGCAGGAGGGTGTAGGCCACGGGCCGTCCCACCTGCAGCTCCAGAGGCCCAGGGCAGCTATGAAAGGGCCCAACACCAAATTATAAACTTTACTTAAAACATCCCGAGATTCTTTTGGCACTTTTTAAAAACTCAATTGCACAGTTGTAGATCGTGAGCATTGTAGATGATAATGTAACATCATTGGCAGTATCGCTCAAAATAAACACATGCGGGGCTGGAGAGATGGCTCAGCAGTTAAGAGCACTGGCTGCTCTTGGAGAGGACCTGGGTTCAATTCCCAGAACCTACATGGCAGCTAATGCCATCGTAACTCTAGTTCCAGGGCATCCAACACCCTCTTCTGACCTCTGTGTGCATTGCATGACACAGGTGTACTTACATACATGCAGGCAGTACATTCATACACATAAAATAAAAATAATATTAAATAAAATATTAAAAATAAATGTGCTGGGCGTTGTGGGGCACACCTTTAATCCAAGCACTCGGGAGGCAGAAGCAGGTGGATCTCTGTGAGTTCAAGGCCAGCCTGGTCTACATGGTGAGTTCCAGGACAGCTGGGGCTACAGGGAGACCCTGTCTCAAAAAAGACCAAAAAGTAAATAAACATGTATGCTCTGAACAGGGCTAGCTTTAATATGTGGCTCAAGACAATCATTCCTTGCTCAGTGTGACTCAAGGACGCCACTTTTGAACATTCCCAGCAGAGCAAAGCTGCCCATGAGCCTTCCTTAGAGGTCAGAGTGAGACACAGCAGGACGGGGCCTGGGGGACCACACGAGGGTGCCTACATTTTTACAGGGGCTTCTGTGTCACAAGTACCAAATTCCCGCTGAACGGGAATGAATGAGGAAAGACTGAGAGGGTCAGAAGAAGACAGAGGCCCACAGTGGCTCCATTCCCTGGAAGGTGAAGTTTAGAACAAGCCGCACCCTGCTCCTCCCCAACTTACATGGTGTGTAGGAAAAGGAGCCAGAGAGGATCTGCAAACCCTGCGGATGAAAGGCTGAAGAAGCCGTTGCCGTGTGCGGGAACACGCTGTGCCTGAGACTCAGTGCAGGCCTCTGCTCTCCACCGTCTCTTGGCCCCACCAGAGCCACCAGCATCTTGGGGCCGTGTGACTTAGAGGCCTGTCTTTGGACGGACGTCTGAACCTGCAGCATTTGCACATGGGGTGAAGCTGCAGGTGCAGGGCTGTGATTACACGTTGGATCCTGATGCCCGGCGCCCGTCCATCTTGCCTTTGGATACCTCTTCACACAGGTGCATAGGTGAGGCTTCCCTCTTCTCCCAGTACCTCGTCCCCACCAGGACGCAGGTGCAAGTCTGATGAATGCCTTTGGAACAACCGAAGAGCAGTGCTGCAGTCCCAGCGTGGGACTGGGGCTGGAAGCCCTTGTGAGGGCGTGAACATCCCGGGAAAGACAGCCTAGGACACTGATAAATGGAGACAAGAGATTGATGCTTGGAGCTGCTGTCCTCCCCATAAGTCCCCATCTCCTGGGCTCCAGTTGAACACACACGATCGCTGCCCCACATGCAAACGTTGTCTTTCAATATGGCTCTGCAAGGCAGCTTGGCCCGCACTAGACCCTGTTGGGACCCATAGTTTCTGCTCTAATCTATCTTTCGGGGAGCTACAGAGCTGGGGACAACAGTGCTGTGGGAAGCCCAGCCACGTGGTTGTGCACAGTCACTCTGCACACATCCCAGCAATAACTCACCATGAGCACCACAGAAAGTAGCCAGGAATGTGTGTACACCAGGAGTGTTTTAGTGAGAACAGTGAAAGCGTGTGTGTTGGGGGCAGGGTAGAGGGTCATACTGAGCGGCATCCTGAGAAGACGCCTTGTGCTTCGGCTGGACCTGACCCTTTTCTCCTCCTATCTCTGATTTTGACTAAGAAAGTAAAGTGGGCAGGAGCTGCCCGTGGCTGTGGATGCGCAAGCTGGTCTTGCTGCGGATGTGGCTGCAGCCCAGGAGCTGGAGTGCGGGCCCTGGCGACCTCTCTTGGGGTTCTGGGTGGTACTAATACTTTTCCTGCAGGGTTCAGCCTGTGGGCAACCACTGAGCTGGGTATCCATGGTTGATGAGTCATCATCACCCAGGAAACCAACCCCAAGGAAGACAGGGCTGATCACCAGGCCCAGGGGAGAAAGGACTTGGCACCCAAGATGGTGGCGATGGTGGCCCTAGGCAAACGGTGACTCTGGTAAGATGGCTCGTCACTGGCTCTCCTTGGCCAGGGAGGAAGGTCAACATGAAAAACATGAAAACATGACCATGAAAAAAAAAAAAAACAGTAACAAAAAACCCCAATTCATCTGTTTCCTTGAGCAAAAGCAAAAGGTGGTGTTTCCAGTGTTGAAGTCCCTCTAGTGAGAAATTCAAGCCAGCAAGTAACTGTTGTCTCTGTTTGCTGCACAGGAGCCAAAATGCTCTTTCTGAAACATAAATGTAATCATGTTGACAGAGTGGTGGAGACAGGGAAGTAGCAGGAACCAGTGTAACTGAAATTGTGATCCTCCTATGAGCCTGGAGCTCTGGTCACCTTCCCAGGAGTCCGGAGCTGTGATCTCCTCCTGTGAGCTGGAGCTGGGGTTGTCCCATGAGCTAGGGCAGATGTGATCTTCTCCTGTGAACTGGAGTGGTGGTCTTCTCCCATGACCTGGAGCTGTGGTCCTCTCCCATGAGTTAGAACTGTGGTCCTCTCCTGTGAGCTAGAGCTGTGGTCCCCTCCTGAGGGTTGGAGTTGTGGTCTCCTACCATAAGCCGGAGTTGTGGTCCCCTGCTATGAGCTGGAGCTGTGGTCTCCTCACATGTACCTAGAGCTATGGTCCCCAACCGTGAGCCACGGTTCCACGTTCCTCTGGTGGTGGACTGATGGCGGAGCAGGTTGGAGGTTGGAGGACTTCCTGATGTTGGGCAGCAGTTTTCACCTTCTCTGAGTGGCCGCATTCCCCACACCCCTCCCCAAGGTCCCAGGCTGTGTATGGCAGTGGCTTTGCCTCTGTGATGGGCTTACTCTGGGGACAGGGGAGGTCTCTGTCATTTGCAGAGTCTGGTATTGGGAGGATTGATTCTCAGAAATGGACTTCCCACCTCCCTTGATGGCCAGCGATGCTCCAGGCCTTGATGTTGGACCTCTCCCACTCACAGGCGCCAAGAGGTTTCCCATCATTCTTCTGTTGCTCTTCTACAGCCCAGTGTGCCTTCACCTGTGCCCTACGGAGAACGCAAACCTCCTAAGTGAACTTCTAGAGATAAAATCACAGTTTGGGAAGTTAAAAAAAAACTTCAATAATTAAACTGATATAATTCTCGAACTAAAAATATGTAATTGTACTTTAGAATGTAAATTTGCAATTCTATATGTCCACTATAATTTTAGAGTATTATTTGCTGACAAAAATGTACTACTAAGCCTTAACAATGCCGTGAAATTGATCACTGTTACTGTAATGTGAATTTGGTACTCACTCCTTTTCCAAATTCTCCAATCTATACAAAGTTTCTCAGTATAATTATGTTATTTTTTAAAGCAATGCTAATAAAAAAAGAAAGTAAAATGTATTTTCTCTCCCTCACTCCAAGAAACCCTGGTGTTGATGTGAATTTTTAGTTCCCAGGAGTGAGGTCTAGTAGTGCCCAGTCCAGTGAGGAACTCAGGGAAGAAGATGGGGACTCACTCATGCAGACTTCTGAGTCAGCTATGATGGAAGAGGGGCAGAGAGGGAGGTCCACACAGTTTAAGATGCAGCTTGAAACTCAGTGTGCATGTGTTCTCCTCAGAATCGTTTTAAATCCAGGACAGTGCTTACACGCTAAGCTAACTTGAATTCTTCTTTGACTCAATTTTTTCACTTTTTTATTTTAATTTTATGTGAATGAGTGTTTTGCCTGCCTATAAGTAAGTGCACACATGTCGTTCAATGCCCACGAGAATGTCTGATCCCCTGGAATGGAGTTACCGGCAGTTGTTAGCCATCGTGTAGATGCTGGGAACTGAATGCTGGTCCTCTGGAAGAGCAGCCAGTGTTCTTAACTGTTGAGCTGTCTCCCCAGCCCCTGCTTTCACTTTTTATTACAGGAGCTTCCAAGTGTTTGCAGGAGTTGACGGAATGGTGGAGAAGCCCCATTGCGACTTTCATGACAGTATTTGGGCCTCTGTGAAAGTAGGATCATTTTCAAGTTCTCCGTTTACTCCAGACGCCAAAACTTCTACAACCTCTACCAGCTTCTGCACTGAGGCCTCTTTGTTTTCCCTAAGCGGTGGCCAAAGCCATGTCCTGGAGTCTAAACTACTAGCACACATTCATCCCTAGTCTCCAACTGAAAGCCAGGGGCACCCTTACCTTCTTCTGAACCCTCCCTCAGCTCCTGGAGAAGATGTGTGTTCTAGGGAACGGAGTCAAGTGGAGGATTGGCCCAGGGGGTGGACGCCTTCCTCTACCAGGGCTGCCCTTGCCTCTCCTTTATGGGGAATCCTCACTCACACCTCTGCACACATCTGGAACTAGGAGATGAGTGTCCACACCCAGGATTCCAGACTTGCCTGTTCAAGGACGGAGGGCATGCGCCACCTGCAGTGGGCTGCTCCCTGCTTGGTAACTTCACAGTGCCAAATCTGAGACACTTGTCTGAAACTTACAGAGTAGTAACCGGGGCAACATGAAGGTAAACCCAAGAAGCGCTGGCCAGTTTCTCTAAGAGGCCTTGGGTGTTATCCAAGCTTTCTGTTACCATAGCAAAATATGTAAGCTCATCCGCTTAGTGAGAGGAAAAGTTTATTCTGAATCACAGCTGTGGAGGTTCTGGCTGGGAGTGATTTGCCCTGTTCCTTTTGGGTGGGTAGTGAGGCAGGATACCACAGCCGGGAGCTGCTCACACACGGTGGGGAGAGGAAGAGAGGAAGAGGGGGGCCCAGGGTCCTGACATTCCCTTAAGACCACATCCCCGAAGACCCCTCACTAGGATCCACCTAAAGTTCTTGCCTCCTCCCAATAGCACTAAATTGTGTGCCAACCTGCAATACTTTGAAGGAGACTTGGAGGTGGGGAAGTGGGACATTCCAGATCCAAACGCTAGCATTGGAGGTCTCTAGGCCAATCCTGAGCAGCAAAGATGGTTGTCTGGGCTTTTCCTTCATCGTTCAGAAGCAGAGAGCCAGTCCTGTGGGTGGGGCTAGGAGGGGACGTGAGTGTGGACAGCAGTGTCCCTGCGATGAAGTCACTTACCAGAAAGGACTTGCTAGGCAGGGTCTCCCAGCCCGCAGTCCTGCAGCTCACTGCACTCGACTTAACACGACGAGTCCCAATAACAGAGCCACGAAACCTTGGGGACGTCCCAAATGTCCCTCTCAGACGGTTGGGTGATGCACCCTGGGAGGCTTTGCTGCGCTGCACCACTGTTCAGATACTGTGCCCAACATTTACACTCTGTGACTAGACCATGATTTTCAAAAAATACTGTTCTGAAAAAGAGCAGCTGCCTCAGACGTAGAGAGCCAGCTTGTGACTGGTACACATCCCCGTCTATTGGTTTGTAATGGGAAACAGCAAGAAAGGAGAAGGTAAAACGCTCACATGGTATAATTGTTCCTGGGACTGGAGCTAGGTTTCCTCTTCGCTTTTTAAATAATTTTATATATTTGAAAATTCACGTACCCCATGTGATGGTTCATGACTGCCAACTTGACGGGATATGAAATGACCTTGGAAACACCTCTGGACATGCATTAGGCTAATTGAAGAGGGAAGACCCACCTTAGACATGGGTGCAACATGCCATGGGCTGGGCTCCTGAAATGCATAAAAAGGACAAAGTGAGCTGAGCGCCAGTGTTCGTCAATCTCTGCTTCATGACTGTGGGACACCGTGAGACCAGCCACCTCACTCACACCCGCTGCCATGGCTTCCCACCATGGTGGACCCTTGAACTACGAGCCCAAAGAAACCCTTCCTTCCTTAAGTTCTTTTTGTATGGTGTTTTGTTACAACAGGAAAAGCATCTAAGACACTCATAAATAAACATACGTTAATTTTATATACAGAAATAACAGAACTTTTTTTAATGAAAATGTCTTGCTCAGACATGTAATGCCACACATTGGAGGCTGACTGGGAGTTCAACAGGCTTTGAGTCTATCTCAAAGAACCAAACAAGATATACAGAGCAAGGACTAGAGGGAGGAAGGGAGGGAGAGAGAAATAGAGCAGCATCTAGACATGAATAGAGTCCATAGATAGGCCACACTCAGATGAACATAATAGCAGGAAACACTCAGTGAACATTCTGGAACATCCCATCTCTCCCAGGCTCTGCTGTGTCCTTTCAGCTCAAACACTGAAGTTATTTTCCATAAACCTCTTTATCAAACAGAGGGCTGTTCTCCCTAAGTTCTCCTGCCCTTCCTCAGTGCTTGCCGTCTCCAGCGCTGGCGTCCACATGGGCTCTCTCTCCTTGCCTCTGTCTCATTATTTCTGCTCCTGCAGCCCAATTCAAACTGGTATTTCCCTTTTGCTGACAGAGTCCATGGTAATGGGAGCTAGGAAAAGTAGAATTGTTTGCTGCTTTCTTGGTCCAAAATTCTTTTTTCTTAGAGAACACCAGGGAGGTGGGTGTGGGTGGGGGGTTCACCCTCCTGCTTTCCCTCTCCTATGAAATGCAGGTCCCAGGCCATGGCAGGTACCGGATCAGCTCCATGTGGCTGCCACACTTCACAGGGTCAGCTCAGACTTCAAGAACATTCCCCAGAGCTCCATCCTGCTCTTTTCAGAGAAAGTGTGTCTTTTAATGGCATCAAAAGTGATAGCTTAATTCAGATGGGTGTACACTATGAAGCAGGATCTGCTACCTAAATTAAGCCTTTTAGGCCATTTTTAATGGTGATAGATTGGGTGTGCTGCTAAATGAGACTGAGCATATAATTCATGTTGGGGGGATGAGGAAAAGTTTAATTGAGCTGTATCTTCTTCGAAAATCCAAGAAAAAATAATGGAAACTGAAAATTGTGATTCCTTGAGAGAGACTGTTTTGGAATTGAGAATTAACTGCCCCAAGATAATACTGAATACTTAAGCTTCTCTGGAAATCACAGGCATAAATCATAGAGAGGCAGAGGCAACGTTTCTCCAATAGGTCTAGTTAAGGACCAATAAACCTGGGAGATGCCATCCTGGTCTGTGAGAGAGGCTTGGGATGCTTAATTCTTAAGGAGGATTAAGCTTGGATTTATGTAATGTGGAACTTTCAAACTTTACAACAGTTCTGTTTCCCAATACCTCTGGGTGAAATACAACCCTCATTAAACAGCCTGAAAGATTAGGACTGACTGCTGCTGTCCCGAAGCCAGAAGAAAGGCTCTGGAAGGGGATCACCAGCGGACCATCTGGACACTGAGAGCCCAGGAGCCCCATGTGGCGAGCCCCTGGAAGGAAAGGTCATCTTTTCTGTCTCTCTATTCTCACGCCTCACCTTTGTCCACAGGCACGCATGAGATTTTTTTCCTAAAAATTCTCTGAGGCCAGCTGAGTGTCCTAAACTCATTTTGGTTCAGTTTGGACACTCACCAAGGTGAGGACAGAGCTACAAGCTGGAGAGCTGTGTTGCACAGACCGCCTCCACTTCATGTGCCAATTCGAGTCCAAGGGTTTCTGTGACTCTGTCCTCGGGCTTGAAAATTTCCAAGACGGACTCACACAAACGCAACGTGTGTACCAGATGAAGCTCATGAGGGTGTTCTGGAACAGTCCGGAGTTCAGTGTTATCTGTCCTTGTGTATTTGCAGAGAGCCACGCTCCTAGGACCCGGTGTGTTCTCCACCTAGGTTTTCTCTGAACCTTAGACATCAAGGATTTTCATGGCTGCTTCATCATGTAAACAAGATTGATTCTCCACTGAGTCTACAGGTCCCTCCCTTTCCTTGGGAATCAGGTGGGATGAAGTACCAAGCTTCTAATCCCGCCTGATCTATCTGGTGGCTGGCCTGATTCAGGAGCCCAGTCAGGGTCACCTCATTAGGACAGAAGATACTAACACGGAGGACATTCCAAAGGTTTAGGCGTTCTTTGTTAAGAACCAAAATCAATGCCACATGTGAGAACACAGGCTGCACACAGAATATGTTGCTCAGGAGTTTTACAAATGCTGTGCTGGAAACTTCGTAAAAAGAACAAATGTTTTTCATTATTATTCCCAAGGTCGCATTCGCTAAGTAACTCCTCTGTGAACTGAAACTTGGTGGGACTGAACCGGCCCATACATGGAACAAAGTTCTGGTGTTAGGGGTCATACGGCCTGGCCCCATCACACCCACTCCATGGTGCTGTTGCTATGGGAATATGGTGAAAACCATGGGAACAGAGGGCATGGCTGGGAGGTAATCCCTGTGACTTATGAAAACAATAACTGGGCCAGGTTGATTCTGTGGCCATCACTCATACTTTATTCCTGTAGAAGCTCTCAAAGGATTTATCTATGTATCATTACTATCATGATCATCATCACCATCACCATCCTTAACATCACCACCATTATCAATACCATCATCACCTCTACCATCAGCGCAATCACCACTACATCACCACCATTATCACCAGCACCACCACCTTCATCAGAATCACCACCATCAACATCACCATCATTAAGATCACCAACATCAACATCATCATCACCACCACCACCATCACATCATCACTATTACAACCATGATTACCCTCATCAACATCATCATCACCTCCACCATCGTCACAATCTCCACCACCACTACCACCATCACCACCATCCTCCATCATCACCATTACCATATTATGAGCAGACTTGCCATCGTCACGACCATGATTACTATCACCAGTGTGCTGGTTAGCGTTCGTCAACTTGACATAAACCTAGACGTACCTGGAAAGAGGTAATAATCAGATTGGTCTTTGGGCATAACTGTGGGACATTTTCTTGATTGATGATTGATGTGGGAGGGCCCAGTCCACTGTTGGCAGTGCCATCACTTGGCAGGCAGGCCTGGGCTGCATAAAATAGGTAGCTGAACATAGACTTGGGAGTGAGCTGGTAAGCAGTGCTCCTCCATGGTCCTTGCTTGAGTTCCCGCCTCCAGATTCCTGCTCTGGTTCAATTTCTTCCAAGGTCTCCCTCAATGATGGACTGTAAACCAAATCAACCCTTTCTTCCCCAAGTTGATTTTGGTCAGAGTTTTATCATAATAGCAAAACCCAAACTAAGACAGCCAGTATCACCATCATGACCATAGTCATCACAATCATCACCATCATTACCGTCATCACCATCACCATCACCATAGTCATCACCATCATCACCATCACCATCATCATTACTGTCATCACCATCAACATCATGACCATAGTCATCACTATCACCATCATTACTGTCATCACCATCATCATCATTACCATCTGACAGATACTATCACCATCATGACCATAGTCATCACCATCATCATCATTACCATCATCACCATCACCATCACCATCATGACCATAGTCATCACAATCATCACCATCATTACCGTCATCACCATCACCATCACCATAGTCATCACCATCATCACCATCACCATCATCATTACTGTCATCACCATCACCATCATGACCATAGTCATCACAATCATCACCATCATTACCGTCATCACCATCACCATCACCATAGTCATCACCATCATCACCATCACCATCATCATTACTGTCATCACCATCACCATCATGACCATAGTCATCACAATCATCACCATCATTACCGTCATCACCATAGTCATCACCATCATCACCATCATCACCATCATCATCACCATCATGACCATAGTCATCACCATCACCATCATGACCATAGTCATCACAATCATCACCATCATTACTGTCATCACCATCACCATCACCATAGTCATCACCATCATCACCATCACCATCATCATTACTGTCATCACCATCACCATCACCATAGTCATCACCATCATCACCATCACCATCATCATTACTGTCATCACCATCACCATCACCATAGTCATCACCATCATCACCATCACCATCATCATTACTGTCATCACCATCACCATCATGACCATAGTCATCACAATCATCACCATCATTACTGTCATCACCATAGTCATCACCATTATCGCCATCATCACCATCACCATCACCATCATGACCATAGTCATCACCATCACCATCACCATAGTCATCACTATCACCATCATTACTGTCATCACCATCATCATCATTACCATCATCACCATCACCATAGCTGCTGCTTTACCAACAGCATCATCATCATCACCATCTGACAGATACTATCAGCATCATGACCATCATCTTCATCATCACCAACATCACCCTCCTTGTCACTGCCGCCATCTTTCTCACCCTCACCAGCACCAGATCCTTATCACTATGTTCAGTGAACTCTTCAGTGGAAGTGGACTTAGCCTGCTCGTGGAGCTCAGTGCTGCTCTTTGCCCCTGGGACTTTCTTCTCTTTTAGATTTTACCCACCTTCTTTGTTATGGCATTTGAGCTAAGTGGCTTTCATTGCTAATCTCAGACAGCTGATCTGTGTAGATGGGGGTAGTCTCCCTAGGACCACGAGAGTTCATTAAAATTCTGGATGGTCTGTCCCAGGAAGCTCATCCATGCCATCGGCAATGTATTCTCCCAGCCTAGATGTCGATCCACTCAGAGGGACCCGGCGACTCAGATATCAGACTCTTACAGACTCTATCCCAGCTCTGGGCTGGGACAGTGGCTGTTTTTTGATGAAAACAGTGAAAGTTTAATTCAACAGTCCAGTTTTTGGAGTAGAACATGGTGCTTCTGGTGGGGCGGCAGCCTGGTACATGTGTCAGTATCATGTGCAGGTATTTTTATGTGGCTTGACACCAATTAGCTGGAATGAAACATGCCCCATCCCAGATGATGCATAATCTTAATCCAGTGACACCATTTCTGAGTAGGATTTGGTACCTTAGTGAGAAACTGAAGTCTCAACTCAGATCCGGAAAAGTCATGGAACGTTGCCTGTGGCACAGAGCATGGGCGAGTCCTTCAGTGTTATCTGTTGTAACCGAATTGCTTCTTCCCTCACTGTGTTCTTGTAAACGCCCAGCAGGCAAAGCCTTTCACGTTGTAGGCAATTTCCGTGATCTGTGAGGTTTCTGGTGAAACCAGACCTGTGGTTTCTCTCACAAGCACTGCCTCCACTTGAACTTTCCTGTGCATTGCCCCACCCCGGCTCAGTACGGCTCACAGGCACTGCTCTCACAAAGTGAATTTTGTGTATGCACCACAGTTGGTGGTGCGTCTGTGGAAGGTGGATGTGGTACTCTAGATTGCCATGGCAACTGGATGAGTATCAACGATGAGGGGATTATTGGATCTCTGATCCCACGAGATTCCCCCTTCATCCACCCACACATGACTTGGGGAATCTGAGCCAGTCAGTCACATATTAAGGGAACCAGTCTCTATTAAAATTAAAGTGTAGATGAAATTAATCAGATTCTCTGAAAGCTCAGATGAGAAAAGAAACAGATACTTCTTGGGTAGGCACAGAGCCGGAAATGCGGAGTATCTTTACACCCTGTCACAGGAAAATCCATGTGACAGTGTGTACACATGATGTACCTGTGTTCCTCCTGTGCTGTCAAGGCTCAACGAGTGAGGCAGGTCACCCAGCAAAGTCCTCGGATGGCCTGAGGCTGTAAGCCTCGCTTCTCTTCCTTCCCAGGTCACTATTGCCCTCTGTACCATGCTATCTTTCCTCCTCAGGCTCTTGGGGACCTGGGATTGCAGTGACTGCCTGAGGCCAGTGTGGTCGAGGCACTATCGAAATTGACCCGCTAGCACCCACACATACTCTGTGTGGTGAAGCGTGATGAGTTCTTTTTTCAAATATAACTTTCAGTCAGACAAGAAAGATGGCCTTGCTAAAAAGAGAGAACATGTTGACATCCTTCTTCCCTGTGTCCTCATTAGATAGATGTTTCTAGAACATCTTTATATTTGCCCTTTGAACAGTTAGGTGCATATTGGAATGAAGGGACAGATCTGGACATGTAGCTAGATGTGACCACTCTAGGCTGAGCTGAAAGTCTCCTGCCTCTGTTGCAGACCCATAGAGTCTAGCTCGGATGGGAGCTCCAGGAAGTAGATGAGAGCCAGCTTTGCAGTGAGACCAGTCAGGCTGGAGTCCAGATGTTGTCATGGGGCTTGTGAGGCCCGTGTGGATGTGCATGTGGATGGTGCTTAGCACAATCAGGCTCAGTACCAACAGAACCATCAACATGATGCTTGTTTGGAAAGCTTTTTAATCTTAGTATTTGTTGGTTCATTTGGAAGGAGCTGGGTGTGTCTCACGGTACTGTAACACTTTGCCATAGGTTGGGTGCTTAGAATCACAGGTTCATTTTCATAGTTCTGGAGACCAGAAGTCAGTCCTGAATCGAGGCCTTGGCAGGAAGATGGTCTCTACAGAAAGCCCCAGTAGAGGTAGAGGATCCCTCCTGACCCTGAAGCTCCTGGAAGGAAGCCTTAGAGCTTCTTAGCATGGCGTCTCAGCACTCCAGCCCCTGCCTCTATCTTCACATCATCCCCTCTGTGAGTCACATATGAGAGGGCACATGGTGGCATTCGGGGTGTACCTACTAAAGCAGGGTGAGGTTTTCCACTCGGTGCCCTTAGAGTGAGTGCGTAGGTATTTTGCAAATAAGGTAATATGGACAGGCTCCAGTGACTGGGATGGGGACTTTGGGGGGCATTGTTAATGAAGTGCAAACAGTAGTGTAAAGGGGAAAGGAACCACGAGGCTGCAGCGTGATGCCCTGCACAAGATTTAAACCATCTAAAGCAAAGACCTGCAGGCCTCTGATTGCAGATGCTGGGCGGGGTAGACTCTGCCTGCACTGGTCTGAAGAGATAGTTTGGGAAGGGCTAAAAAGAATCTGTTCCCAGGCCCACAGAGACAGAACACAGGAATCATCTCCTGCAAACCTTCCTTCCACAAGTTCTTGTCTTCTTTCTGGGTCCCTGTGTGTCCCCACATCTGAGAGGGTGTAATTTGATACTTCCCCTCTGGGGGGTGAGTTGGAAAATGAAGAAAATGATGGATTCCTGCTGTTTGGCTGGGTTTTGCTTACGGCAGCACATTTTCTACCTGAGGTACCTGGGGGGTCCCTGGAGGACGATCATTTACTTCTTAAGCTGGGAGACATATTTACGGTTAGTGGAAATGGTCCCCCAAACTCCCAGGATCCTCCCTGAGGAGTCCCTAGATCCTCATTAGTTTGGTGTATAAGAAACTCCCCAGCCCTTTGCAAAAATGAACAGTTCAGCAGAAACCAAACTCATTTAATTCAAATTTAATTAAAATTGGAGCAGTGTTTTGAATCTTTTGGTTCTAATTATAATAACGTTGCTGCATGTGATAATACCGAATGTACATGGGCAACCACAGCAGGACATATATAGATGGTCTTGGCTGAGGCAAATAAGCTGTACAGCCTCATTTCCAAGTTTCAGAAAGTTCTAGGTTTCCAAAAAGGCTCTGTCTAAGCTGGGATCCACTCTTTCAGTAAAACATCTGATCCCAAGGAATAATAATAATGATGTGTGTGTGGTTTGTATGTGTCTGTGGTGTGGTATGTGTGTGTGTGTGTGTGTGTGTGTGTGTGTGTGTGTGTAAACTGAAAAGCTATGAACAGCACGAAGAGCCATGGAGGTGTAACAATCAAGCAGGGTAGACCCCTTGTCCATAGAAACAGCCCTGACCCTCTGTGTAGTCAACAATAAAAGCAATTTCTGTTAACACAAGTGCTCAGAGGATGGCGTTCCCAGTGGCCCCTGGGGAGCTCACGATCTGGACCTCTCCTTCTTAGCGTCTCACCTCTTGGAGGGCAGGGTTGGCATAGCATGGCCTCTGGCCAAATGTGACCCACAGTTTGGCTTTGCACAGGAAGCCCTGCTAGACCTCAGTCAAGCTCATTTCTGTACGGATTGATAGCTGCTTCCATGTTATAAACTGCAGAGTTGGGGGCTCCTGCAGAGACTACATGTGAGCCGGAGGAGCCCCAAAACATTGCTGCTTGGCTCTTTACAGAAGACAGAATGAACAGAAAACAGAACCAGAGTCTGCTCCAGGGTCTGAGTCCTCAGTGGATGAAGACCAGGGACCGGCGCACAGTGGCCATGGTCGGACGCAGTCTGGAACTGCTTGGTTTACTCTGCCTGTCTCCACTTGGCCAACTCCAGGCAGTAGTGAAGGAAGGAGGAACAGGAAGGACAGAGCAGGAGTTTCTGGGAAAGCTGTCTTCCATCCTCAAGTGATTTGCTAAGAGCTCACAGGGCAGAGCTTTGGACCCTTGTCCCCAGTGACTCCCTGGTCTGCCATTGGACAAGAGGTGTTAGACATTTCCTGGAAGACACTTGTCCCTCTGTCCACCAAAGGTGCAGGAACTCACACAGGACCCTTTGGGCAGAGCCAGCCCTGACTGGCTAACACAGATGCTGAGGAGCAGGGCTGGGTCCAGGCTTCCCACCAGGCCTGATGCTCTCAGGATTCTGAGCCTGGAGTCCCCGATATGTCCCCACACTCAGATGGGTATGTTTGCTTATCATAAGCTAGGAGATATTCAGGAATTGGATGAACTGAGGAGCTAGGCCTAGGTGGCTTCATACCCAGACTTTAATTCTTTCTTGTTGAGCAACGTGGGTCAAGGGCTGAGTTTGTTGGGCTTTTGCCCTTCTTCTGAAAGGCGGTGAGGCTCAAATGGGAAGCTGTGGGAAGGGCCTGCAGTCTGGCATATAGTAAGCACTGCTTTCTTATTATTATCGCCCCCCTCCAATGCTTAGTGGTTGAAAGGGGTCAGTGGAGACAGGGTATCCCTTTAACTCTATGGGGGTCTCGATGCCTTAGTAAGAAGAGGGATCCCACTCCGCTGGCTGCTGATAGCTCCACCTTTGAACACAGTGACATTCACCCTGATAGAATCTATGGATACATTTTCTCCTTTATTCATTGCGTATGAAGGGCCTACTATGTGCTGAGTCCCGTGTGGGGACTAGAGCTAAGACTCTAAAGAGGACATGGGCGTTTTCTGATACTTTGGAGCTTAAAATCTTTGATAAAATGTGACAATCATGGCAAGGATCCCTAGAACACCTGGGAGCCCCATACAAGGTCATGGGTCTAGGTCATCAGAGCCTTGGGGAGGGTCAGGAAACCAAGGCTGGGGGGTGGGGATGAGCAACGACTCTGCTTGGTTCATCTCCACAGTTTGGATTTCTTTCTTGAATGTGCCCAGATGGCTCCCACAGCAGGCCTGGGCCTTTGCTGGCCTGAGTCTACCTCCCTGGTGCACGCGTAAGTCCCACTTCCCACCTTCTTTCCGATTCTCCTTCCGTAGCACTTGCTAAGGGTCCCTGGCTGGCAGCCCAGCCGAAACTGTCTTCACGTCATCCTGGCTTCTCTCTGGCTGCTGTTCAGGGACATGGTCCCCTTTATTCTCCCATAGCACGTGTTAGCAACCACGGCTTTCTAGCTTGCTGATTGATTTACTTGTGTTTCTGATTTACCTCTCCTTTCGATAAAAGGTAAAACTCCAGAGAACAGAGCTCTGGCTAGTTTCTTTGTCCAAAGCTGTAGCCTCACAGCCGAGCCTCAGGGTGGGGACTCTGAAGACTTTTGTTGAATAACTTAAGAAGTCATGTCTCTCAGTTCCCCAGGCAGAGAGGGTAATGGACAAGGACAAGTGCTTAAAGCACAGGAAGGAGCCTGCAGGAGCTATGGCTGTTAGATCATTGAACCTGTGGAGCAGACGAAAGATTTGGTGGTCAGATGCTACAGGACACAGCGAGAGGCCAGCCAGGACCCCCAAACTGACTTCTCCAAATTGACTCCGTTTTTGTCTTTGCTAGTTGCCTCTTCCCCCACCCTGAGCTATTTGGAGCAAAAATGCTCTTATTCCCTGTCAGAGCCTCCTGAAGAGTGAATTATTGGTCAATTTCAGAGAGGACATTTAGGAAGAAGACATCAAATTTAAGAGGTTGTGATGAGTGTTCAGAGGTCAAAAGAATTGGGGGGAAATGACTTCACAATTTTTCTTTTACAAAGGCAACACGCATAATGAAATAACAAATGTGTGCAGCCCGGGCCCTTCTCCTCCTCTGTGTATTTTATGCAGCATAAAACATGTCTTTGGAGCTTTCTGTGAGTGATTTAAAAAGCAGATGGAAGCCAGCAAACAGACCGCGTCTGTCCGAGGAATGCTGTCATTTGTTTCCTGGGTAAGTGGGTAGAAGTGGCCGGGCCATGCTTTTTACTCAATGCTGAGTGCAGGGTGCTTGGCCTCCAGCTAAGCCACAAACAATTGCTATGCATGATGAATTCTTTCAATAACAGGCCCTACCAGGGCAGGATCAAATTAGGAGCATTAGTCCCTGCTGTTCTTCCCACTATGGCCCAGTGTCTTCACGGTGAGCGGCCGCAAAGCCGCACCTGATCAGCTCTGCCAGAAATGCTCACTTTTGTCTGTTTGGTGTCATAATAGGTGAAGCTCAAGCTCCAAACAGAACCATCGAGAAAAGCAGAAAACAGCACTTTAGCAGAATCCTTCATGCACAGAACAGTGAACTGTGGCTCTCTCCCCCAAAGCCTGTGGGCCTCACCAGCTTAAAGCAGAGTTAGCTTTAATTCCCTCCCGCTCACGTTATAACCCACCTGCTTGCCGGCATGGTGGCCCACACCTTTAATCCCAGCACTCAAGAGGCCTCTGTGAGGTCAAGGCCGGACTGGTCTACATAGTGAGTTCCAGAGGAGCTAACAAAAGGAGGCCTTGTTTCAAAAAGACCAGAAAAAAAATAACCTACCTGCTTATGGAGTGGGTTTATTTACGAGCCTCATTTTCCTGCTAAGAATTGCTATCATGCCTGACCTGGTTTTATTTATTTACATTTTTTTTTAACCTTCACTTGAAGCCCTGGCTTTCTTCCTAAAACAGTTCCTCTCTCAGGTCAGGGCTGTCAGATTCTGAGCTTTGGATATTGTGGTTTGACATCACCTGGATGTCAACATACTGCGATCCAGTGTGTTGAGTCACATTCATAGCTATTCTGGCATGTGGGCAGTGGGCACAGGTTGGACACATATGACCCTCTACATGTCATTGAGGATGGGTTTTCTGCCATGTTTGCATCACTGTTTTTTACCTGAGGTGCCCCTGAGGTCCTTGGTATTGAACCTGATGTACTGCTTGTTCCTGGGTACCAACCTGATTGTATACCTGCCCTTTAATTGTCCCATTTGCTCCTAAGGGTGACTTAGATTCTTTCTAACTCTTTTGGCAAACTGACGCTGTGATGGACATCCTCAGGGCCATCTGTGCTCGCTGCTCTATGGAAGGTTCCTTTTCTGTAAAGGCAAACACAGTGGTGACCTTCTCCATCCTTGGTATGGCTTCCCAGCTGCTCTCACAGCCTGCCAAGGGCTTCTACTCTCAACAGAATCGACCTGGTTACCCCACAGCAATTACTGCCCTGTGACTTTTAAAATGTTGCCAGTGGGTATAGAATTGTGTCTGGTGCTGTGTTAATGCGTCATTAGCTGTGGTCTGTGTTCCTCTTCAATCCATAAGAGTCAGAGCCTGTTCTTCCCTGGAGTGTCTATTCCTAGTGACGGTCATATCTATTGACTCTCTTCCTTCCTGTTTGAACCCCTAGACTTTCCTACGTATTGTACATGCCAGTGCTAGTTATTTGTACTACAAATCTCAGTGTCAGGCATGTGTTCACTAAAGGACAAGGCAAAGGTCCCTAAAGGGCAAGGTGTTGGATCAAGGTCATGCTGCGTTGTGTCTTCTGAGCATGCGATCCAGATGGAAGGGTCACACTCTACCCAATAAGCAAGCACAGTTAGCATAATAATAGCTAATGCCCTGGCTTAGCAGTTACGGACATTGTTAGCTCTCTCAGGGGACCTGAGTTTGGTTCTCAGCTCACAACTACCTGGAGCTCCAGATCCAGGGGATCTGATATTTCTTATTCTAGGACCTGCACACACGTGCCATATAAAAACAGAGACACACACATTTACACACAAATAAAAACAGTAATAATAAAACAGACATTTTGAACAAATTTTTTGGTCAAGAAAAACAGATCAGAACACCGGAGAGGCTGGGGTCCTGGGGAGAGCAGGGGCTTGGAGGCCAAATGGGATTTTTTTTTTTGAGGGTTTATTTTATTTAAAAATTTTTTATTGAGCTTTTGTATATTTCACACAACAGTTTTTAATCAAATTTAGACCCCCTCCCCCATCCATCCCCACAGCAGACCTTACGTGTTCCACTACACACGTTAAGTCCTATCCAGTCAAGCATTTGTACCCAGATGTCCTTTGGGGCAAATTCACTCACTGGCGTCTAGTCAGCCTAACTAGAGATTGTTGATAAGGCCCGCTCTCCCTCACCTAGTAGTAATCAGTCTCCAATAGTTCCCAGGCTGCAGCTGACTTGCCACCCATCGCCCTCACTCCACTCTGGGTCCTTGTCTGACTGAGTGGTCACAGGTCCTGTGCTCGACGCTACCATTGCCACAAGTTCACACGTGCAGCTTCCAGTGGCCCGGAGGCCTCTGCTTCCCTGTGTTCATGAACCAGCCCTGGCTCTTACCATCTTTCTGTACCCTCTTCCCCAGTGGTCCCTGAACTGTGGGTGGAGGAGGTTTGACACAGGAGTCCTATCCAGGGACACAGGCTCTGCAGTCTCTCATTCTTTAAAAGAAGCGCAGTTGTGGTCTTTTGGGTGTGTCACAGTCTGTTGTATAAGGAAGCATCACTGGTGAGAGTAGAGGGATGCACTAGTTTTTCTCTCTGGCTTTTCGGTGTTTCTATCAAGTCCTGCTTGGCTGCTGTCTGGTCCAGTGGCCAGGGCAGGTCCCATCTGTGCTGACTGAGTCTTTCATATCTAGGTCCACATTAAGTTGATCTGTAGACAGCAGCAACTTTGACCAGGAGACTGGGCCTGCCTCTTATTATCTCTAGCACTAGAGGAAGAAATTGAGCCTTGAAATAAAAACCTAGAGCCTGAGAGAATTTAAGTGGTGTAAAGAACCACCTCTATGTCTTCGTGTTTTGGTTCCTGATAGAAACAAGTGAATTTGGTCAGCAAACAGAAACCAACTCTTAATGGCATTGGTATAAAATAAAGATAGCAGACGGTTTATGATTGCATTTTTGTCTACACACCAAATCTATTCACGGACTTGGGGAGGTGCCCACACTTCTGTCTGTGGATGTGTATGTATGTGTCCGTCCACGTGCTGTCCTTCCTCCACACACACTGAATGAATGCATGCAAAAATGATAATTGTGATTTCTTGTGAGTGTGGATATTATAATTCGATTTATTTTTTTTTTAACTTAACATTTCCTCCTACTTTCTCAGGAGTTGATATGCAACTATGGGCATAATAATAAAAAATGGAATGTGCTAAAATAGTATTTATGGAGCACATAACAACCTAGGAAATGCTTGTGGTGTGTTAACGGGAGAAATCTGTACCAAAGCTGTGTCCCTGTTCCCATTACAGCTGTAGTTAAACAGAACTAAATAAGCCATGTGAGCAGAAAGCACCGTGGAAGGGAAGGAACCTGAGCCCGGGCTACCAGCCGGGCTGTGGCCTCGGCTCCTCTTCCTCTTCTTCTTCTGAAATGCGTTCATTCTCTCTATACTATCTTTATGTTGCTTAAAATGGAAAAAATCTAGAAAAGTTTAAATAATGTCCAAAGTACCTTCCTTTGCCTGAAATTCCGCATGCGTCCTTGTTAACCCCAGGTTGCTCAGGGGCATAGAAGGAGGTCCAGAGATCATGTTCCTGCATAGACTACTTGGGAAATTGCTCTTGGTTGATTCAAGGCATGTACATACAACAGAAGCCCACTTGTGTCAGTCACACATTTATTTATACACATATGCTCTACCTTTACCACCATCATCACCACCACCATCACCATGACCACCACCATCTCCACCATTATCACCATCACCATTACCATCATTACCTCACCATCATCATCATCATCATCACCATCACCTATAAAATTACCATCACCAACACCATCCCCATCATCCCCATCACCAATGCCATCACCATCACTATCATCAGCATTACCATCATCAACATCACTATCAATCAATCATCACCACTATCATCACCACATCACCATAGCTATCACACCATCACCCTCATCAACATCAATCAATCAATCAATCATTCAATCAATCAATCAATCATCATCATTATCATCATCATCACCACCATCACTACCAGCATCACTGTCACCATCATCACCATTATCATCCTCACTATCACATCACCATCATCACCATCACCATCAAGTTGATAATGGTGTGGTTAAATGTCTGGACCTTCAACTCTGCCAGGTTCTGGTTTAAATTGAATTCTCAGGCTCGTTCCATACTGGCCGTGTGAATTCAGATGAAACAGAAAATATGCCCAGCCTTCGTTCTCAAAACAGCGCATAATGCCTTCCTGATGGCAATGTTATAAGGATCAAACTAAATCATGAAGCTTGTAGGCTTTTCATAGTACCAACATATGATAAGTACTCAATAAATCGTGTCCACATCTAAGTATACACATGTGCACACACACTGTGCATTCTAACAACTCTCCCTATCACGATTTAAGACTGCTGTTAAATACTGAGTAAGCCTTTCATTATTATTGACAGACTTTGACAATTCTTAGTCTCTTTTTCCTTCCTTGCACGGCTCCCCCATGGCTCTATCAGGTTTTCAGGAAGGAAGGCTTGCAGTAAGCTATTTGTTATTGCAGTCTGGCTTTGTGACCGTGGAGATCCAGCATCCCTCGGAGGTGATGGAACCATGTTAACAAGGTCAGGCTCAAGGTTTGCTGGTGAGATCTCTGCAATCAGCAAGAGCAAGCCTCTTTATTCCTTCTTACAATTCTTCCTGGTAGCTAATGTCACAGAGGGTGTGCGGGTCCTTCCCATCTCTCCTGGAGTCGTTATACCTGCCATCTCATTTTACCTCTTAAGAGTTCTGGGAATGAATGTTCTTGAATTCTTAAAATATCATTTTTTTGAGAACTGGCTGGTTTTTCTCCTTTTTGCTGTGTCACCTTCAGAAGTGACTCCCCCAGTGTAGACTACAGCTTCCTCTGCAGCTCAGGAGTGTGGGTTAGGCTGCCTCATGCTCATCTGGGGAGTTACTTGGGGCAAGGTTACAGAAAATTTAGTTTCCAGACACCCTCCCTGGGGATTCTGATTCCGCAGATCTTTTGAGACCAGAGAGTAAACAGTAAGAGGGTCTGGAAGTCTCCAGGACTGTGTTTGTGTCAGTGTAGGGAATCAGCGTACCCTCAGCAAATTTGAGAGATGGGTCTGACACCCAGGGGTGAGGAGCCCCAAGATGCCAATGGGGATTCCCAAGGCAGGGGCTTGGGGAGGGTACAGGAAGTGCAGACCTGGGAAGGGGCAGAAACTAGGTTTCCTGGAGGGATGGGAGGCAGGTCACAGCTTCTGGGCCAGGACAGATGACTGTGGTGCTGGTCATTGGGGCTGAGAACTGGGAAGGGGTAATAGGTGGACAGGAGCCTGGAGTCCGTTTGTGGGCACCTGGATTTTCAGATGAGTTTGAAGATTTATCCAAATCAGGGATAGAACCCTGTAATGGTTTTAAACATGTTTCAGAATGTGGAGAAGGAAGGAGTCGTAGGCACGCCCATTGATCTCTTCTGGTCACATTTAGACTCTGTGTGCCTCCACTTTCCCCATTTGACAGTGGACACTTCAACATTGACCATCCTTGGGCTAGACAGGGATCTAGTCCTTGCTGAGTTATGAGGTTACAAAGGGATGAGACCCATGTTCTCTAGCTGAGTATTCAGTCTTGGTCACTTCTTAAAGCAGTGGTAGGGTCAATGTCTCCTCCAACCTGCTCATACTGCCTGCTGGTGGCCACACTGATGACCGGCTCCTGCCACAGCAGGCTCTGAAGGAGGCTCCAGGCAGGCCCGAGACCCACTAGGTTTAGCCCTTGGCCTGCTGATGTCTTCTTCTGGGTGAATCTTGTTAGCCCCAGACAAAACGCTTTGCACCCCTGTTCTTCCTCTGTTCCGCTGTGGTTCTATGGCTTCCTTAGAAGGGAAAAGTGACCTTTGATGGATGTTGCTTGGAAACAGAAAGCATAAATGCATTTGCATATTTAGAGAACAATGTAGGGGCTGGGATGAACTTATCAACTCTTTTATAATCCATTTTCCTTGAGGCATCCAGAGAGAAGGTTGTGGCAGGTTAGTGCACAGGGCTGGGCTATTGTTACCTGTGCTTCTGTTCAGTAGAATGGAGGTTGGCCTGCCCCTTCCCTCCTGCTCCTGACTCAGAGAAAGGCTTTCTGATGCCCAGGCTCTTTAACAACTACAGAGATGTGCTTGAAAGGGGGAGGACATTGTCCCATTTGAAGATCAGACATTGCCTTGGTCCTTTGGTGACATGGACAGGGCCAGTGGGCTTGAACTTTGCAGTTGTCAACAGCAACCTTTGACAAGGAGACCACTGTGTGGGAATCAAGCACCATAACAAGATTATTTCTATTTAGTTTGTTTTAATGTCATAGAAACTCACTTTCCGCAGTGAGTTGAGTTCCCTGGAATTTCATCTGACACCTCCAAGGCACGTGGCTCCAGGAGCCATGCCACAGGCACCAGCAGATGTTCTGCAGGGCAGGAAGTACGCTTGTTGGCTTGCCAAGAGCCACACCACTGCCTTTTAACCTCTGATCTGGTCACCAAGTCCAGGGCAGCCTTGTGTCCAACCTGGATGGAAGAAAGGGATAGTAGGGCAGGGGCTGTGAAGAGCAGGGTTTGTGGCGACACGCCCACACCAACCTCAATATGGCAGGATACACTCGTTCTGAGCTTATAAGGCTCTGAGGACAGCAAGATGCATGTAGGGATGTCAGCCAAGAACGGAGAGGAACCAACCCAAATTAGCCCTTATGACTGTGCTAGCCAGTGGTGACCAAGGCTGACGGACTCTGTCTCGTTCACCTGGAGTGTGTGCTTTCCCAGAACCTGCTGGAAAAGTTCCAAAGGATTGGATTCAATGTGGAACGGTGGTCATAGATGACAAACGACCAAATGCCTTGGCTGGTTGTTGACGTGGGGAATTCCTGAGCTTACTAAGAACAGCCCGCTTTGATAAAAACTCCTTCAGACACTTCAAAGGAAACTTCAGGATCTCTTTTTACATTGTATCATCCATTAGGAAAGCACAGGGGTAATGTTTCTAAGGTGAATCTGAAATTTCTCCAGGTCCAGATATACCTTTCCCTGTCCATCAGTTCAGTGGGATACTTCATCCCCTGGCATATTTACTGTATGAAATGGTGAGCATGGGACAGAGAATGGGGAGGGGGAGGGGACATGTGGCCAGGACATTCCAGTTCTGCTTGGAGTCACTGCATGGGCCACCCAGATGTGGGTGTGTTCTTTAGGGGACGGTGCCTTGACGTTATAGGATCCAACTTAAAATGACCCAGCATCCAGGTCCACAAAGCACTCATATCACTGAGAAAAGAAACACAGGATTTTAAATCCTAAATGTTTATGCATTTGGAGACATCTCATTCTCCCCCGGCTCCCTGTGGCATGCTGTCCGGTTTGGGCCATTGGCTGTGCATTCTAAGACTGGGCTGCCAGGCTGGAAACTGGCACATGGAGGCCAAAATGTAACCAGCACTTACCTGAACGGCCAAGGTGCCCACGGTGCTGTGTGAGCTGCTGGGACCCCACCCTCTGCTTCCTCACATCCACAAAGCCAGCTCTGGAGGCCAGAACCCCCCAAGGCCGAGCAGTGGGCCAGGCACAGTACTCAGTGAAGGCCTTTTATCTCGGGCTCAGAACCTGTACTCCTAGGCTCAGATCCAACCGGGCTGCTCACGAGTCAGCGAGTCAATCATGCAAAATCTGTCAGTGTAACTCCCAGAACAAGAACCCTGGGCCCATCCACCCTGGGCCACAAGCCTGGCCAAGGAAACAGCCCACATCTAGGAAAGGCTTTGACTTCCTCTTTGATACTGTGTGGGTCTCTGCAGCCCTTCAGTTTCCCAGACCTAAGAGCCAGGGCTCGTGACACTATGCTAGAGTGCTTGTGAGGCCTGGATGTGGGTGTTAGTCACCTGTTACTTTGCAGGTGTGCAAAAGTGCGAGCTCATTAAATTCTCCACAACTTAATTTGAGTCGATCAGAAATCCACATTCTCTCTAATAATGGTAGCATTGGAGCCATTTGCAAATGGGTTTTGTCTAATGTAATGTTTCAGTTAATTCATACATCTCCAGGATGCATGGACTTTCCCTAGGGACTATGGGATGCTCCCGGCCTCCGTGTGGCTTTTTGGATGCCCCCGGCCTCCATGTGGCTTTTTGGACCTTTTCTGTTTCTGTCAACCCTGCTGCCCATTCTACAGCAACAGCAGCAGCACAGCTCCTCCTCCTTCCTCCCACAGCATGCAGCTCTCCTGCCAAAGGCGTCCCTCTGTCCACAGGTCCACCCACTCGTTCTCTCTCCTCATGGTCCTCACTGTGTCAGCCTCCCCGACCTCTGTGACCTTATGGACGGTAGGAAGGTTTGGCTTGGCCCTGCAGTCCTTTAAGTCCCGAATAGACCGTATCAGTCTGCTTGCTGCAGTAACAAATATTCTCCACATGTAATCATGTTTCTTTTTCTATTAGGTGACAGACTAGGACCTCAGCTTTATCATTCTGAGATGGGGGGAGGGGGGAGGATTATACCATTCCCCAGGCCCTGAGGCAAGGTTCCAAGTGGCAAAAACGGGATAGAAGTTGCTGACATCAGCTACACGTGTGGCCACACACCACAGCACAACTGGGTTTTGATGCATTCGGCTGCCTAAAACACAAAGCAGCACCCGGAGGCAGATGGCTGATCGGTCAGGCGCTAAACTGCAGTTAGTAAAAATGTAGCACGTCCTGATGCACAGGTGGAGGCAGCCTGCTTGGAGGCACAGACCTGGGAGAACACACACGAGCCCCAGGCACGGGAGGGGAGGAGCTGCTTGGAAAGCTCCACAAAGAGGATTAGTCTGTTGTGTGGGCTCAGCAACAAATATGCACCGTGCCAGATCGATGATGTCTAAAAAGGCTAAGGGAAGGGAAGATCCTGCTCCTGGATCCCACATTGCCATCCTTAGGCCATCAAGCCAGCATCATGGTAATAAACTCAGGCTTGAGAAGAGCCTAGAAGGAGCTGTGGAAACATTGAAATATGGAGGTGGAGGACGGGACAGCCCAGGCCCTGCTGGAGGCTGAAGTCATCCACTTACTTGGTCTCCATGTCATCTGAGATGCCAACTGGCATGCAGCCACCAGCAGAGTCAGGGGCTCCTGTCCATCTTCTGAGCTTAAGGAGAACCTGCATTGTATCAGACTCCCCGGGTGGCTCCGGGATGTGTGGGTCAGAGAAGCCAAGGGCCGCTCTTCAGTAAGCTGGTCCTAACACAGGAGATGAAGTGTGGAGGCAGCACCGACACCCGGGAGCTTGTTGGAAATGCACCTTTTCAGCCTGAGTCTCACAGCGAAGCTACTGAGTTTGGAGACCCTGCACCTCAAGGGACACGTTAGAGGGCTCAGGAACAATTCACGTGCCGCATGCACACAGGACAGCTTTGCTGTCTGCCTCCCAGAGTACCTAGGACAGGCGTGGTACCTGAAGAGGGGCGTGGAGGGGTTTGTACAAGCTGCCAGGACTCTGAGCTAAGGGCAGGCAGTCTAGAAGGATGTCTTAGCTTCATTTCTGTTCCCGACAGAAGCAGCGTAGGGGAGAAATTCCAGGCTACGGTTCGTCAAACTGTGGAAGGTGAGGCAGGAACTCCAGCATCTAGTCACCTCATGTCCACGGTCAAGAACAGAGACAAGGATGCAGTTGTGCTGCCTGCTTGCTGGCTGGCTATCAGCTAGCTTTCTTCTCTTACACTGTTCAGGGCGCCCTGCCTAGGGAATGGTACTGCCCACAATCAGGACACTCCCCTGCAGATATGCCAACCTGCATTCCTCATTCAGATGATCCTCCTGGGTGATTCTAGGCAGCCTCAGGTTTACAGTTAAAGCCAGCCATCGCAAATCAGCAGGACAGTGGGCCCAGTTCCATCACTTCTGACCTCCTGGAACCAGGCTCTGTGTAGCAGGGTGACAGGGTCCAGGCTTCGACGAGGGCAGATGCCGTGAGAGAGCAGGGCTGAGGCCATCAGGTCAGGGCTGGTGCAGGTGAGCTGAGCACAGGGCCCGGGCCGGGAGCAGATACCAAGGCTGTGAGTGGCAATTAATTAGACCTTTGAGTTGGTGTCTGTGAAGGGCTGATCGTGACAGGCAGGCACAGCACAAGAGGAAGATCATTCCTAGGCTGAGAGGGAGGCGAGAGATAGATAGGCTGGATCTGTGGAGGAATCGTGGGCTCTGGTAGAATGAGGATTGGTAAGCAGGCTCGCTCTCTAAGCCCAACCCTACCACAGTCCTTAATTTCATTGTTGAAATATTTAAACTCACTTTTCTCAATGCATGTCTGGGATTTGAAGGCTCGTTTTCAGAAGCCGTGCAAAGTGCTCATGTGATCAAAGTGGAGGACTCTCTAGGCTCAAGCTAAGTAATTGGGAGGATTAGGAGCTGTCACATCATGTTGTGCACAGATCCTACTGCTGAAAATTAGCTGGAGAAGGCACAAGTGGCTCTTCAAGCTCCCTGCAAGGAGCCACCATCACTGCACAATGTCCTTGGTCGACACGTCTTAGACATGGGGCCAGTGCGCCTGTCTATCATGCCCGTGGTACTGATCTGCAAACCCTCACCCTCCATTTCAAAAGTACTCCAGGTCTGAATTGGACCAGCTGGACCTCTGTGGCATTCTGAATCCCTGTGGCTAAAGCATTGTTTAAAATGACCTTCATAGCTGGGCATGGTGGCGCATGCCTTTAGTCTCAGCACTCAGGAGGCAGAGGCAGACGGATCTCTGTGAGTTCAAGGCCAGCCTGGTCTACATAGCCAGTTCCAGGCCAGTTGAGCCAGTTGGGGTTATAGGGAGACCCTGTCTCAAAAACACCAAATAAATAAATAAATAAAATGGCCTTCTTAATGGAGTTCTGCAGAGCCTTGTGGCTATTTGGGATCTGGATTGAATCAGCAATGCCTTAGCCATATACCCTGTGGGACTTGCCAGAATCTACTGTGTGATGGAGTTTCTGAGTGATTACCTTGAAGATCTGGTTTTGCCAGGAGCATTCCAGTTCCTCTCCAGTCTTGCAATTAAGCAGCCAGGAGTCTGTGGGCTCTTGAGGAGCTAGAGGTACAAGCAAACTCTCCTGAAATGATGGAGATGGGTGTTCTCTAACAACAGAGCAGACGGTCTCTTTACCCAATCCCTCGGAGACCGCAGCAGTGTGTTCTCACAAGGACAGAAGGTTTTAGAAGGAGCGAGAGCCAGGAACCGTTTTATTACTGTTCATCTTGATCCATAATAATCAGAACTAGAAACACCGAGGAACAGGTTTAAGTGTCAAAGCAGCAAAGTACCGAAAACAATTATGGGATGTGAGCACAATGAAGATCCTTAAGTCACAGTGTCACAGAAATACAGAAAGAGAGAAATGGGAAGTGAGGCCAGGAGAGAGGACCACTAGGAAGGCAGAGAGCGGCTTGATCGTTTGGCTTTGTCTCCTAGTGAACAGCACATTTCTATGGATAGCCAAGGTGCGCATGGTGTGTGGAGTCCTCAGCACTTTCTCCAAACGTAGCGGAACCCAGGCCTGAAATGCCAGGTTCCTGGAGAGGGAAGTGATGTGCTGCACCCAGGGGAAAAGGGCTTCCTGCACGTGTAGAAACCCAGCCCTGGGATTGGACCCCTGTGCAGGCTGACAGGGTGATCTCGGTACCTGGCCACAGGCAGGGCTGCTCCCCGCCCCCCTTTTCCTTTCTTTCTCATCTCTGCAATCATTGGTTTCCCTCTAGTGACCCTGTGTTCGGTGTCGTGTTCTGGCCTTGCCAGGTCCTGCCACATGTCTGGACGTCTGTTAGTGCTGCAGTGGTCTCCCTCAATCTCAGTTCTTTAGTTCTTTCCAGTGAAGACCGACCATCACAGGAATCCACCCGTGGAGAAACCTGGAGGCTCTATGTCCCTAGGTAGTACCCCACACAGAGTTGGTCAATGCCTCCAAGATGAGTGCTGGAGAGTCACCCTGCCCCACACAAGGGGTCACCTTTCCCCTCCATTAGAAGACAGCAAGCCGTCCTGGGGTCTTAGTTGATTAGTGCTAGGTGGGGACTCAGTTAATTCCTGTTTATATGACAGATCTCACAGGGCTTTGCTGTGGGGATTGAGTGTGGAGCTCACAGGAAGTGAGATCCTTCTGGCTGCTTGACTCAGAGGCTTTCTGTTGTTTGGTACCCAGAAGCCAACAGGTGTGAGATGGTATCCATGCTACGGACCATGCACTGAAGAGCGCACAGGCCCCGGGTACCCAGCATCACACCCAGAGCTGTGCAACACGTTGGGGTGGCAGGGTGTGGAGCCCTAGATCTCACATCCAAGGCTCACATCATACCCAATGGCTCAGTGGCTAATATACTTTCCCTATAAACATGAGGAAGTGAGTTTGGATCCCTAGAACCCACATAAGGCTGGATGAGGTCATCCCAGCATGCCCCAGGAAGGAGAGACAAGAGAAACCCGGGAAGATTTTTGGGTCAGCTAGCCCGATATACATCATGACAAACAGGAGACCCTTCTTTAAACAAGGTGGGAGATTAAGGTGCTGTCCAGGGTTGTCCTTTGCCCTCCACATGGAGTTTGTGTCATGTGTGCACCTGCATTTACACACTTGAACATACATACATACACACATATACACAGTTACATACAGATTGAGAGAGTGAGGGAGAGAGAGGAGGCCACATAGGAACCCCTGCAACCTGGAGGTGTCATCCCACAAACCAGAGAGACTTTGTAGATGGTACAGAGCTAAGGGCCTGGGAACGGGGGAGGGGGGAGGTCCCTAGATCTTTGTGGTGGTGGCCTGTGAACCCTAAAATCTTCGTGGAGAGCAGAGGGACATGGAGGGCAGAATGGAGACACCTTTGCTGACTCTGGGGGCCGATGAGCCTGGGCTGAGGCGCTGAGTCTGTTCTCCGAAGCTGGAACAGGGAGGCTGATGATTCCCCAGCAGAAGGCGCAGGTTACAACAGCCGGACTCCACCACCGCGAGACCCACTTTGGACTTCTGAGCTCTAGTGCCATAGAGATTGAAGGAGAATAGGAGGGAGTTAGTTCTAAATGTAGCAGATAGTCAGGGGAGGAGGCCCCAGACTAGATTCAGCTGAGTGCTAGTATGCCCACCATCACCCAAGACAGCCTGCTTCCTGGTTCTCCAGAGTTGGCCCTTTTGGTTTGCGTTCTGCCCTGCTCTACCCAACCTGCTTTCTTCCAAGGGAACCAATCAACAACATGCACCCTGCTCTGTCCAATCCCAAGGGAGAAAGGGGGGCCCGGTTTTGTCTAACACCCTACTCTATGGGATGTGGACGCCCAGACTCTCCAGGGGGGCAGAAGGTGATCCAGCTCAGGACTCCGACTCTGCAGTCCCCATATGGGGAATCTCTTTGGGGTAGATGCTGCTCCCGCCCTGCACTTCCTGTTCGGGGAGTCTGTCTCTTTGGGGTAGATGCTGCTCCCGCCCTGCACTTCCTGTTCGGGGAGTCTGTCTCTCTGGGGTAGATGCTGCTCCCGCCTGCACTTCCTGTTCGGGGAGTCTGTCTCTCTGGGGTAGATGCTGCTCCCGCCCTGCACTTCCTGTTCGGGGAGTCTGTCTCTCTGGGGTAGATGCTGCTCCCGCCCTGCACTTCCTGTTCGGGGAGTCTGTCTCTCTGGGGTAGATGCTGCTCCCGCCCTGCACTTCCTGTTCGGGGAGTCTGTCTCTCTGGGGTAGATGCTGCTCCCGCCCTGCACTTCCTGTTCGGGGAGTCTGTCTCTCTGGGGTAGATGCTGCTCCCGCCCTGCACTTCCTGTTCGGGGAGTCTGTCTCTCTGGGGTAGATGCTGCTCCCGCCCTGCACTTCCTGTTCGGGGAGTCTGTCTCTCTGGGGTAGATGCTGCTCCCGCC
>NW_008346900.1:339650-391677 GCF_000622305.1 Nannospalax galili | reverse complement strand
GCTCTTTTCTGCTTGTTCTTCAACAAACCTTGGCTGTGTGCTGTGACTGTGAACTTGTCCTGTAATTCTTTACCTGGCAACTAAAAGGACCCGAACACAGACCCTAGTTGACCTCAAGACGAGTGACGGTGACGGTGACACTGAGCTCAGCCACCAGCTGCACGGTCATCTTCTGCTGCAGCGACAGAGAGCAAGTGTTCACCTGAGGAGAGGAGCCAAGGAGGCCCAGCCTGGGCGGGTGACACTGAGCTCAGCCACCAGCTGCACGGTCATCTTCTGCTGCAGCGACGACAGAGAGCAAGTGCTCACCTGAGGAGAGGAGCCAAGGAGGCCCAGCCTGGGCAAAGAGGAGGAGCAGAGCAGACCCCTCCAGCAGCATGCGTAGCACCCACCAGGCCACAAGGGACATCGAGCAGCTGGCTTTGCTGCCTCCTAAGACTTCTAACAGATCCTGGCAGACAGCAGGGGCATAAGCCTGGTCCTTCCCTTCCCTGGGATATTTACCATTTTATGGGGAAGATTTTAAGACCAGAATGTCTTTGAGCCTCGAGAAGATAAAACTGCCATGAAGGAGAAGCAGGACATCGATGGAAATGCCTGACAGTCTCCAGGACCTCAAATTAAATCGAGCCATTCTGTGGGTGCAGTTAGCTCTGGGCTTCTGTGATAGAGGAACATCTTGTCTAAGAGACAGTTTTTATGTCCATCATATTTTTCAGATCAAACATTAAAACAGCTGGTCTCACCGTGTCAGGGAATGTGTCACTTTGGAACTGCCACCTAGAATCTGGGACTATCACTGCATAAATGGAAGATGATGAGTTTTCTTGAATACCCTGTGCGTGCCCTGCTTGCCTTTGGAGGCTCTGTATAGCTTGGTGTGACTCCTGGGTTCAGTGCGCAGTGCCCTTGGCCCAAGCTCCCTGGTATGACCTTGAGTGCCCCACAGTCCAGAGTTCTTATCTAATAAATGCAGATATGAAGTCTCCTGGCATGCAGGGTGCAACCTAGTGTATGACTTAGATAAGTTCATCCCCTGAGGCTGGGTTAGATGATAGTGATGGTTTTTCTAGACCTTTAGTTTTTACCTGCTTTACTTCTTAGAAAATCCTGTGGGTGATTCTCAGGCAAGCATGCGGGCCTCTCCAGGCAGCTCAGCCACAATTCCTGTTCTGTGGGATCATGGGGATGTCTTTGCCCGTCAGCAAAGGGCTCAGCCGCTTGACACTTGGAAGAGCTCAGAATGTGTCAGCTGCATGTGAATCAAAGCTTGCCTGTCGGCCGCTCAGGCAGCCCGCTCTTCAGCATCAGCCTTTTGAGATGGCTGTCAGTCAGCCTGAGGGGGCAGCCTCGGGCAGCCGTGCAGGACAAATGTGCAGAGATCCCACACAGTGTACAAGCCTCTCCGAGGCCCAGAGAAGAAACCGAATAATTTACTGCCAATTTTGTCACCTTCTGTTCTCCATCACCAAAGGGGATGATTCCTGGGCCTGTGGCCTGTTGTAAACTTCACTCTAGCTGTGCCCAGAGGTTCGGAGTCACTGACACATAAGTTATGTAACTGTGCCATCCCTTCCAGTCCCCCTGTGCCCTGCCAGGAGGAGTAGTGGAGTCCCATGGCACCCTGCCCTGTACAAGCAGACAACATGCACACCTGGCATAGGCTGCTGTAGGGTAGGAAGGAGGAACTGGAGGATTACTCAGCTGTGGAGAGACCAGATGGGGCAGATGGGGTGATGGTGGCTTTTCTCTTAGTTTCTCTTCCTGTTGCTGTGATCAAATACAGCTTGAGAGAAAGGGTTTATTTTAGGTCACAGTTCAAGGCACAGTCCGTTATGGGAGTCAAGGCTGCAGGAGCCTGAAGCATCTGGTCACATGACACCCTCAGTAAGAAACGACCAGTGAATGCAAGTTGCTGCTTAACTGGATTTCTCTAGTTTACGTTGTCCAGGATCCCAACCAGGGAAGGGTCCCATCCACAGGATGGGTCCTCCCACCTCAGTCAGCATAAGATAATCAATCACCCACAGGCATGCCCAGAGGCCCATCTCCCCCATGATTCTCAGTTCTGTCCCTTTGACAAGTACTGATCACCATACTGTCAGTGCAACCTCTACTGTGGTGTGAGGGGACAAGGCTGTGATGGGCCAGGCTGCATCTCTGGGGAAGTGTTGGGGTGGAAAATGTCCTGGTGACGTCTCTCCATGCCCGCCTTGCCCGCTCCTGACTGGGGCCCCGACTTCACTTACTCCCCACCCCCAGTTTCTGACATCCTCCTTCTCTTGGAGAGTTTTGTCTGTGTGTGTGTGTGTGTGTGTGTGTGTGTGTGTGTGCTTGTGTGTGTGTGTGCATGTGTGTGTGTGTGTGTGAAATGGCAAAGCCGACTCCATTTTGTTCAAGCTGACTTTTCTTTCACCCCGTGTTTCTGCCAACCCCCCTCCCTTCTATCTACAGTCAGCCAGGCAGAGCCAGCCAGCAGCGAAGACCGCACCTGTAGTTTCGGAGGGTGCGCTGTTCCTACGATACTGGGAAGCTTACATGTAGCCTGTAGCAAGTCCGGTAGCTCATCCTCCCACCCAGCTTCACCTGCATCTCCACGGAGCCCATTGTCTCTGTAATTCTGAGAAACTTTTTGTTAACTGAAAACCCCTTTGTTAACTGACTCACCATAGTGTAACTATGGTGATCTGACATAACAATGGTTATCCTCGCATGATGTAATCATGGTTTTAGGCTTGATAAACCCCACTTGGCCTCCGCTCAGGGTTGAGTTCTTTGGGGCTCAGCCCCCTCTCTGACTGATGGTTAATAAAGAACCTTGATTCGACCCCAAACTGCTTGGCATTTCTCACTCAGGGTTACCTGGGGTATACATGCAAAGTGTGCGGGTGTGGGTGGAGACTGGAGGTCAACCTTGGGTGAATGAGTTCTCCATCTTGGCTCTAATCTTTTGGAGATAAATCTCTCACTGGCCTGGAGCTCACTGGTTCAGCTAGTCTGGCTGGGTAGTAAACCCCAGAGATCCCATGTCCTCTTCCCCAGGGCTGGGATTGCAAATGTACCACCATACCTAGGCTTTGTTGTGGGTGCTGGGGACTGGGCTCAGGTCCTTTTGCTTGTGTAGCAAGTGCGTTATTGGCTGAGTCGTCTCTAGCCCTGGCACACTTCTTAATGGCATGGCACAGGCCATCATGGTGGGGCGGGGTTAGCTACTGTGGGCTGCAGTACCCGCCTTGACCGTGTGCCCACCTGCTAGGACCCACCTAATAACAGTTCCATCAACAGCAAGCAGCTGGGGACCCAGTGCCCTGACATTTGGAGGGTCATTCTAGCTCTAGCTTTAGTAATACTCTTCCCTTGGGCCCTGAGCCTTGTGGTCAGCCTGACTCCACAGCCCATGTCCAGTGGCTAGTGGTGGCTCTTGACTCCGTGAGCCCTTGATTAGCTCCCAGGCCCTTCTCTGTCATTGAGTTCTGAGTTTCCACACACTTCCTGTCACACCAGTCCATGTTCTTCCTTAAGTAGCAGCAGCACATGGTGTCTCCTGTCTACACCAGAGATCCAAAAGGTACACCCATACTTTTAGCCTATGACTGGCATATTTTAATTAATGATTAGCTCAGATACACATCTGGATTTCACTTGACCCAGCACAGGTGTCAGCTGATAACTGTTTACCGAGGTGTCTGTCTGCCTCAGGGTTTCATCTCATTACCTTCCTTTGCCCAACATTCTACACGCCCCCCCACCGGGAGACAAGTCCTCTAGGATTCTGGCCTTGGACCCTCAATGTCTTCCAATGGAGGAAGGGAATCCAGCCCTTGGCCCCTGGCAGGTGCTAATCATTGGTCTTCATTCCGATGGTTCTAAGACGAACACGATTAAACTCATTCCTGGCTCAACACAAGGATAAAGGTGGAAACGGGCCAGGTAAGGCGTTTGGATGGGCTTTACTGACGAGGCAGCCGGTGTGCACAGTGCAGCGAGCACGACTTTGTGAACGGCCGGGAGCCTGTCGTTCCATCTCAGCCTTTTCTGCTTGTCATTTGCCACACGTACAAGGATAGGAGTTTGGGTTTTGCACACCTGATTTCCTGACGTTTTACTCTCATTCTGTCTGCCTACCTGGATGCCTGCTGCCAGAGCAGCTGCTCAGACGAGACCAAGGAAATACTCATTGAAAGAGCATCCATTTCAATGTCTTTGTCAGAGTCCTCCTGCTTCACCATGAGTTTTAGAACGCTGTCCTCCAAAACAGCTTGCCCTGTTATCAGATTGGCTCTGCCTGCCACATCAGAACACATCAGAACACATCAGAAGCCCTGCGTGTCACATCAGGACACATCAGAAGTGGCCTGTGGACTGTGGTCTTCTATCATGGAGGCTCATCAGACCCTCACCTGAGAGAGACTCCAACCACTCCTCCTAGTCACCTGTATTCAATGCTCCATCCAATGCATGTGGGGGCCTCTGGAGGTGCAGTGCAGGCTGAGGAAGGCTAATGGAAGGGACCCTCTCCACTCAGCTCTGGGGAAGCCATCATCCACCCCGGGTGAAGGCTTTCATTGCTGCTGTTTTGGGGTCACCCAGGCTCACACCATAACCCCTTACCTGTGCTCTGTAAGTAAGTCCAATGAACTCACCGGTTCCCAGGGGCAACTTGGATGAAATTGCATTTGGCTTATCCTTGGGAACTGAGAAGTAGATAGTATTTACATCTCCCTGGGGAAGGAATTCTCCAAACACAGTGTTCACAGGGATGCACCCTAGTTCATTCATTGTTTCCCCTCCATAAACTCCTACAAGAAACACCTTCCCCTTGACCAGGCTGCTGAAAGTTTCTGTTCAAAGTTCATTTCCCTGAAAAGAAGTGAGGTGGTTGCATCTTCCTGCAGCCTGTGAACATATCCTATTGTCCAGGTAAAGCCACAATTCAGAATAACAACTCCAAACTCTTCTCCACTGACCCGGTCTCTTTAACAATGTTTTTCTGGGGCTGAGGAGATGCTTGCCTTGCAAGTGTGAGGACTTGAGTCTGGTCCCCAGAACCACAGAGCACTCATCACAACATAAAAAGCTGGGCGAAGTGAAGTGCCAAAGACCTGTAACTCCATCTGAGGAGGCAGAGACGGGTGTGTCCCTAGGCCCCCTGGCTGACCAGCCTAAGTGGTAAGACCAGTGCCAAAGACCTGTAACTCCATCTGAGGAGGCAGAGACGGGTGGGTCCCTAGGCCCCCTGGCTGACCAGCCTAAGTGGTAAGACCAGTGCCAAAGACCTGTAACTCCATCTGAGGAGGCAGAGACGGGTGGGTCCCTAGGCCCCCTGGCTGACCAGCCTAAGTGGTAAGACCAGTGAGAGGCCCTGCCTCAAAAGAAGGAAGTCAGTGCTTGAGGAATAACACTCTAGGTTATCCTCTGGCCTCCATACACGTGTATATACATGTATACATGTGTGATTATATATGAACAAGGACACACACAGATTAAAAATAAGTAAAAATGCTTTTCTTTTTCTTGGTCATAGAATATTACTGCAGAAATTTGAGAAAAATCTTGAGTTTTAAAAGAAGACAAAAAAGGTCAAGTTGTTTCAGTTAGCTTTCTGGGGCTATGATAAAACACTGACCAAAACCAACTTTTGGTGAAAAGGGTTTATTTTAGCTTTTGGCTCATATCCCATCATCCAGGGACGTCAAGGCAGGAGCTCAAGGCAGGAACCTGGAGGCAGGAGCTGAAGCAGAGACCATGGAGGATGCTGCTCACTGGCTTGCTCCCCTGGCTTGGTCAGCTACCTTTCTTACACAGCCCAGGCCCACCTGCCTAGGGATGGCACCGCCCACAGTGGCTGGGCCTGCCTACATCAATGAGCAACCAAGAAAATGCCCTACAGACTTAGCTACAGTACAGTCTGATGGAGAAAATTCACAAATTGAGACTCCCTCTCCCCAGGTGTGTCAATCGACAGCTGAAGCCGTCGATGACACAAGTTATCTATAATTCCACAACTCAGGTAATCACAGCCAGTGTTGTGGTAAGTGAGCGTGTTCAATATTACTGATTTCATTTGCTGCCTTACACTGTGGAAAATTTCTATATTAAGTTTTCATTAGTAACATTGCTATTCTATCAGCTGTACACATCACAATTTATTTAATAATATTCAAGTTTGGGGACATTTACATTACTTCCAATTTTTGTGATTTTTATGTTGAAGTAATTATCTGTTTATATAAAGCCTAGAGACAGCGCTGATGATGGGCTCATGAGGGTTGCTTAGGAACAAGCGCAGAACAGCTTTGCCTCTGCAGCATCCTTCTTCTCTCTCCCGCACCATGCAGGCTAGCGCACATCTACCTGTAACTTCCTTGCTGAAATGTGCGATTGGAATTAAATACGCTTACAGTAAACCGCATAAACTTTATATTTACGCTCTGTGGATTACAGCAAATCAGTATGTCTGAGTAGCAGGTCCTCAGGTCAGATGTGGTGATGCTGATCCTCTTGGACCTTCTCTGTCACCCCTTCCTCCTCTCCTCCCGTCTCTGTCTCCCTAGATTCGAGATTCTTGCTGCTTTGCCGCTGACATAATGGAGTCACCCATGAATTGCATTGTACGGGACATCTTCTGGGTGGGAAACCTGTGAAATCTGTTCAGGTTGCTTCAGGTGACAGCAATTGATTCTGAGCAGCCTGGTGAGTCAGGCAGGCTTCCGTACCATTCAGTGGTCACCTTAGGACCCAGCTAGTGCCACATGCCCAGCCACTGAGTGGAGCCCATCCTGGGAACCACAGCTGCTCCAGTGCCTATGGAGAAAGCCACCGCTTAGAGATTCATTCCTGCCTGGTCCTGATCACGTGATTAGCTGTGCATCTTACCATAATTACACACCTTGAAATGTGCAATCTATGGGGATGCGTGCAGAAAAGGGACTGACACTGTTAGCGTATCTGTTTGTTTAAAACAGGGTCACGTATTTCCCTGTCTGATCTCCAACTCACCATGTAGCCATGGATGACCTTGAATTTCTGCCTCCAGCTCCTCAGTGCTATGATTACAAGCATGCACGACCACTCCCATTGGACGCTGTGCTGGGGACCAAACCCAGGGTTTCCTGAATGCTAGGCAAGCATTCTACCAACTGAGCCACATCCCGGGCCCTGTTTCTATTTTGTTTTGAGACAGATTCTCAATCTGTAGCCTGGGCTAGCCTAGAACTCACTATGTAACCCAGGATGGCCTAAAACTCTTAGCAACTCCATTGTCTTTGTGACCAGAGTTCTGGGATTTCAGGTCTGAGCTGTTACAGGGATGGTGTCTATGAAAATTGAACTAGATGTTTTGGAAAGAGAACTGTTCTGTCATGCGTGGTGGGGAAAGCTCGGAAAGATGGTGCTGGAGGGCGTGAGCATCGAAAGGGCTGAGCTCTGTCCTTGGGGTGTATGAGTTTATACTACTGAGATGGTAGAAAGAAACAGTCTGACACTAAAACTGCATTCTGATGGTAGTGAGAAGGTCAGGAGGGGAGCACAGGCCCTGACATCAGGGTTGGACTCAAAGGGCTTTGCCATTTTACCCCAGCTTGACTGACAGGTGGGTGTCTTCTTGCTACAAGGTAAAACGCGCACCTTTAGACCGTCTGTATAGCTTTAATGATCTCTGATTGTAACTGACTTTCTGATTAACCTTCTGGCAACTCTTTCACAGTGGGATAGGGACTAGGACTGGGTGAGGCCCTTCTCTGAGCTTTGGGACAGCGACCTAAGACAGTCTTGGAGGGCAGGAAAGTACATAAGCCACCGCATGGCCCTTCTCAGTGGCCCACACATATCCACGGCAAGCTCCTTCTGGACCTCTTCAACAAGTAGTAGTCCTACCCCATTAGCAATTGTGTAACTTCTCCTGAGGAGGCATGAAAAATTCACCCTAAATAGGGCTCTGACAACAGGTCAAGCAAGTATAACCAATGACTTTATTGGCATCCCTCACAAAGCTCGGCAAGGAGTCACTCAAAGGATCATGGGAAGTCTCCGGCCAGCACTGGTACTTAGTTGTGTAATCTCACATCTTCCCTGAGTGCCCATCGTGATGTCAGTGGACTGGGCCCCAGAATTTTTCCCTGTGGAAGGAGAGCGGGCCAGGTTCCCTTCCCTGTGTTTTCACGGATTCCGGGTGAGGTTTCAAAGTCCCAGATTCAGGGAGAGTAAAGGAAACCTCACTCTTCAAACTCTGGTCTGTGCCTGCGGCTGGGTGGGACTCCTTGTTGCAGACACGCTGCCCTGGTACGTGTTCCCAGTGTTTTCTTCACAGCGGTCGTCTGGCCAGTGGAAATGCAGAGCTGCGTCTGTGAATCACAGGGATGTCTTCTGATAGCAAAAAATACTGCCAGACTCTTCGCAATATTTCACTTTCAAATTTTCCCAGAATTGAAAAAAAATTACCCAATCGCTCATAACAATATTGCAGAAAACCCAAAGTGATTCATTTCACGGTTAATTTATTTTGTAATTACAGTCTGTTGGTAAACAGTGCAATAATATTTTTCATTTTGCTTATTTATGCTGTTTTTGCAGTGAATATTTTCACTCTGGCGTGATAGCTACTCAAGGAAGACACTCCCAAAGTGCATTAATTCAAATAAAATCATCTGTGCTCCTCGTACTCGCACAGCGACGTTTATGCAGAAGCCGAACTCCTCGGAAGGCTTCTTATGAGGGAAGCAAATCCGTGTCATCTATTTTTTATTTTTAATTAAAAATGCAAGTTGAAAAGCAATATTAAATCCCTTATTCCCAACTTTAAAAACATTATGTTAGTGCAAATATTTTTCCTTCTAATTTTGGAAGTTATGTGCATGCATATCTTAAAAGATAAATAGCTATCAAAATTTTTATCATGACAGTTTATTTCTATAATAGTTTTATAATCATAACCTTAATTCAGAGGTAATTCAACACAGAATAGAAATGCAGGAGGAAGAGAAGGGCAATACCCAGCACCTGAACGGTTCTTACCTGTGGGAGTGCACGTATCTGCAGGTGTGTGTGTGCAGGTGTGTGTGTGCAGGCGAGTGTATGGACGTAGGTGTGCGTGTACATGCAGGTGTGTGTGCAGGAGAGTGTGTGCATGCAGGTGTGTGTGAATGCAGATGTGTGTGTATGCAGATGTGTGCATGTAGATGGTGTGTGTGTGCATGTAGATGGTGTGTGTGTGAATGCAGGTGTGTGTGTATGCAGGTGTGTGTGTATGCAGGTGTGTGTGCATGCAGGTGTGTGTGGGCATGCAAGTGTGTGTGTGAGTGCAGGTGTGTGTGTATGCAGGTGTGTGCATGCAGATGTGTGTGTAAATGCTGTGGTGTGTGTATGCAGGTGTGTGTGTATGCAGGTGTGTGTGCATGCAGGTGTGTGTGGGCATGCAAGTGTGTGTGTGAGTGCAGGTGTGTGTGCCCTTTCTTGAAAAGCAGGTTTGCTGCTGTTTGGGGCACTTTTTACTTCCTTCACTGACGCTGTGTAGCAGTGTGAGCCCCGCTGAAGAACACAATGCTTTGTTTTTTGATTCTTTGAAGGAGACTGTGCTGTGGGTACTTGATTTCCAGCCCTGCCTGCAGGGACACATCCACACATGCCTCACACGGCTGCAAGGATAACATGCCATCTTGCATTTTTATTCTTATGGCTTGTGTGTATGTATGTGTGTGGGAGTAGGGGTGGGGATAAGCAGATGTGCACATGTGTGTGGAGGCCAGAGAGCAACTTGGCTGGATGTCAGTCCTCAGGAGCCATCCACCTTGTTTTACAGAAAAGATCTTTGATTGATCTGGGGCTTGTCAACCACACTAGCCTGTCTAGTCAGGGAACCCCAGGGATCTTCTGTCTCCACCTCCCCAGTGCTGGGATTGCAAGCAAACACCATCATGGCTTCCTTCCCCTCTCCCTCCTTCCTCCCTGCCTCCCTCCCTCCCTCCTCCCTCCCTGCCTCCCTCCCTGCCTCCCTTCCTCTCCCTCCTCCCTCCCTCCCTCCCTGCCTCCCTCCCTCTCCCTCCTCCCTCCCTCTCTCCCTCCCTTCCTTCTTTCTTTCTTTTCTTGAGACAGGGTCTCAGTTTGCAGTACTAGCTGGTAGTCTGGAACTTGTTTTGTAGACCAGACTGATCTCAAATTCACAGAAATCCACCTGCCTCTGCCTCCCGAGTGCTAGGGTTCAAGGGGGAGGCGCCACCAGGCTCAGCTTTTATTCTGTGGATTCTAGTGGTTGAATCCAGCTCCCCATGCCCCCATGGCAAGCGCTTTACCAACCGGGCCATCTCCCCAGCCCCTCTTGTAGCTTTCATAGCATCTTGTTTGTGGACAGATAATATTTGTTTATTTTGACATGTAGTATGTAGCTTCTGACACTATCATTAAAACAAAACTCTCCAGACTGAGGGATCTCTGACATTAATGGGTCTGTGGAACCCTCACCCACACTAACCAGAAAAAAGACCACATTCTGGAAAATTCCTGGCATGACCAACCGCCAAGAGAAGTGGTGGCTGGAAACAGTCCAGTGTGGCTGGACCAGAGCTGGGGGTGTGGCTCTACAGGGAGAACGTGAGAAGTGTCCACAGAGCTCTGGGATAAGAGGCCAGTCTGTATGGAGATGGGTTTTCTCCTTCTGGGTTGGTTGGGTACACTAGCCGTTTGCAAGTCAGGGTGGGCGGTTGCCTTGATGATCTAATATCCGTTCCTGAACCCGAGGCAGTCTTTTGCTCTTAGCCTGCAGTCGGCTAGCTGGTCATCATCCCTTCTGTTCCCCACAACCCCTGCCTTGTCATAGCATTTAAGATATTTCAGACATTTTTGTTATTAATAGTTTCCTAGGAACATCAGCTACTTACAATGATTAGGTTTTTTAAAAAAATCATTAGCGTGTACCCTTTGCACAAAACCAGAGTTTTCACCTGATTTCAGACATGGGCATGATGCATTTCAGTCATGTTCAGTGGGCTTAACATCCTTGCCCTGTCCTTTCCCTCTGGCCCCTCACTCCCCAAATAGACCTTCTTTTTCCCTTTGAAATCTAGACCCTGAAGAGGGGAGGAAATATGAGCTTTTTTTTAAAAAAATCTGACCTATTTCATTAAATATGATGTTTTCTAGTTTCATCCATTTTCCTAAAAATAACAGAGTTTTGTTCTTCACAGAAGAATCTCTCTCTCTCTCTCTCTCTCTCTCTCTCTCTCTCTCTCTCTTTCTCCATTCAGCTGTTGATGGACACCTGGGCTGATTCCATTCTTGACTCTGGTCATCAGTTTTAAAGACAGCGCTGTGGTTAATTTCATACATATGTTTTCACTCTATTAGTTACTGAGTATAATTTTTTTAAGTGTTAAAGGCTCTGACAACGTGAGGCCCTCAGCCTTGGCGTCCATCTCTCTTAGGAAGGACTTATCCTGGGTCTGTGATAAACCGAAGGACCATGAGCCCTAGCAGGGCGGCAGCCTCACCCTATTTTTCTTGAGAAGCTGTTTTCAAAAGAGTAGCTTTAGTTTCCTTCCTTAGAATTCAGACAACTTCTGCACCGAGAGGGCTCCGGTGAGTGGACTAGGATGCCTTCCTCCAGCAGTAAGCTATGTGACGTGACCTGGAGCACAGCTCTCGGAAAAGTCGAGGGCAGGCTTCTCTGAGATGATCTCTGAGCTTTCCCTAGACTGAAGGTTTTATTCACAAATGCTATTTTGGGACATTTTCAGTTGAAGGGAAGCGTGCCCTCCAGTCAAGGTTAATGGGAAGAGTGGGTGTGGCCTGGGTTCTGGTGGCATTTTGGATCAAGACTCAACACGGAATGTGGCTTCCTCTACTGTCAGTGCAGGAGCGGGGGGCCTTGTAGGCCAGGTCCAGCCTCCTGCAGGGACAGCCCAGGGCAGCACCATTTGGAGAACCCTGTGGGTCTGGAGACCCGGGGGCCCAGCCCATGCTGGGGTCTGAAACAGGAATGAAAACAAAGCCTCAAGGAGTCGATGAAAGCGGCTGGAGATCCTTGAGAAGGAGTGGCTGGCTTGTTCCACAGCAAAGCGGACACCCAGCTTCCCAGTCTCCAAATGCAAAAGGCAGCATTCACCCCTGACCACACTGACCTCCGGTTCCTCTAGTATGGGGGTGGGTTGTTAGTGGCTCTCTGTCTCTCTGTCTCTGTCTCTGTCTCTCTCTCTCTCTCTCCTCTGTCTGTATGTGTTTTTCTTGGGGTAGCATGTGCTGAAACAGCTTTTGAATACAGAGTTATATGTCAGTTATAATGCTGACTAGCTGTTACCAAAACTGTACTTTTATGGATATCGTTAATCTACACAAGGCTGTATTTAAAAACAGTTTATTATGTTATTGTGGGTTGCTAAGTCTTTATATAACATCCAGTGTAAGACTGATTTGAAGAACAGTTTTCTGTAACTAGAATTCCTCCTGCATGAAGGAAACCTGTGAAGGTCTTTCATGTGGCCCTGGGGACCTGTAAAGTCCTGCACAGAAGCCCAGGACTGTCTGCCCTCTGGGAGGACCCCGGCATGGCATCTGTGCATTGTGACCTGCCTTCCCTGCCATTAGAGGTCAGCACTGGAAATGAATCCTGAGTTGTGGGTCAGGCCTCAGTAAACAGCTGTCTGTGCGTGGGCCCTGTGGAGGCACCAAGCCTTCCTTTCAAGTTCCCCTCTTGACCCGTGTCTGCATAGCCATCCTGGCGGGGTCAGTTCATTCATTTTTGGGCAGTGTTTACTGCTGTGCTGGCCACTCTCACCCACGCAGGGTCCCCCTGTGAGTCTGCCACCTGCTACGGTCTCCTGCAGTTCTTCTTGACCCTCTGATTCTCTACCTCCTGCAGCTGATCCTGGTTGCTGCCTCCTGCTCAGCCCCTCATCTGCCGGCCAGTGAGCTCGCTGTGGTTTTCCAGTACCAGACAATGTGAGTGCCCAATGGATGCTCTAGGGGAGCCAGTCAGTGCTGGCTGGATGAAGATTCTGCCTCTTCTCTGCGTGGCTGGGACAAGCCCTTTTCTGGTCGATGAGTGGTTGGGTTCATGCCTTCCCGTTTCCTTCCATGGAACTGGTTTGAACTTTTGTTTTGTTTTGGTTGTTTTTAAAATATTTTATTTATTATTTTTATTTTATTTGTATGAGTGTATTGCCTGTATGTGTGTAAATGCACCTGTGTCATGTAGTGCCCATAGAAGTCAGAAGAGCATGTCTGATTCCTCTGTAACTGGAGTTACAGTGGTTGTTAGCTGTCATGCAAGTGCTGGGAATCAAACCTGGGTCCTCTGCAAGAGAAGTCAGTGCTCTTAACTGCCGAGACCTCTCCAGCCCTGTTTGTTTTGTTTTGTTTTGTTTTGTTTTGTTTTGAGACAGTCTCCCTGTAGCCCCAGCTGGCCTGAAACTCACTATGTAGACCAGGCTGGCCTCTGTCTCTCAGAGATCTACCTGCCTCTGCCTCCCAAGTGCTGGTATTAAAGACATGTACCACCATGGCTGGCCTTGGTTTGAATTTTTAAAAATATCATTTTCATTTTTATGTGTATGAATGTATTGCCTGCACGTGCACCCATGTCATGTAATGCCCACGGAGGTCAGAAGAGGGCGCTGGATTTCCTGTACTTAGAGACAGTTGTTAGCTATCATATGGGTGCTGGGATCTGAACCTGGGTTGCAAGAGCAACCAGTGCTCTTATCCACTGTCCCATATCTCTTGCCCTGGTTTGATTTTGACCTATACCAGTGACACAAAATTTATAGGATGGGCGTGTGTATCTTTCCAGGCCCTTGAGGGTGGCTTTGGGACACAGTATTGTACAGGAATACCTCCTGTCTGGAGGACCGGAGCCTGGGTTCCTCAAAACTCTCTGACTGGGTCTAAGGCATTTGTACCTTCATTCTACCTAAATGACTTTCTTTTGTTTTTAATGCAATGTGTGTGCATACACACATGAAGGTATGTACACATGTGTGGATTCCAGAGGACAACCTTGCACCAGCATCCTCTGGAATGCCGTACACCTCCTTGGATACAGGGCCTCTCACGAACTTGAACTTGTCAATTCAGCTAGACTGGCTGACCAGCGAGCCCCAAGGAGTTCCTGTCTCTTCTTCCCCAGCACAGGAATCACAAGCATGTTCTGCTACCACGCCTGGAAGTTTTATGAGTTCTGAGGCTCAAACTCGGTTTGTGTGGCAGGCCCGGAAGAGTCTCCTGAGCCCGTTTCCACCCAATCTTTGCCTGTCTGCTCCTAGTCACAAAGCCCTTTCTTAGTTCTCTGTACAGCTCCAGGTGACCTCCCTTCCCCCCACAGGGTGAGGGCAGGGTCTTGCTCATCCTTTCTGTACTGTTGATTCATAACTACCTTGGATTACATTGCTATTTTTGTTACGTTCATTCCTTTTCCTAGGAAAATTATCTGTGTATATCAGTGAGAGGTGAGTCTATAAATGTCTTTGGCTTCCTTTTGCTGAGTCCGGACCCCCCACCTGGCAATGAATCAAGTGGTATTCACAGAAGGAACGTGATAGTCACACCCGTCACAAGGACAAGAATGCCACAAAAGACGCTGGCAGGGGTTAGAGGCTCGAGATGTTGCTGTTTCCCAGGAAACGGTCTTCAGTCACTGCATGCTGGTCCCCCTGTGTCTCATTCCAAACAGGAGCTTCCATCCTTGAGACAGGCTGAGGGCAAAGGTCGGTGCTGGGGTTGGAGTAAGAACCCTGGGCTCCCTCTCAATGGTGGAGGAGCTTCCGGAAGACATGGCTTAGAAAAGCTAGAACGAGTCATCTCATTTTACCCTCAGGCAGCATTTCTGATCTTTGTTGGTGACAGAAGAAATATACCCTAAACTTGTTGGCCCGATGACAATCAGCCACGGACCAACGTACCATGCGTCCCGGCTCCAGTTCCGGAAGACATGGCTTAGAAAAGCTAGAACGAGTCATCTCATTTTACCCTAGGCAGCATTTCTGATCTTTGTAGGTGAGAGAAGAAATATACCCTAAACTTGTTGGCCCGATGACAATCAGCCACGAACCAACGTACCATGCGTCCCGGCTCCACCTCCTGCAGTAAACCTTTCCTAGGTCTGCTGTACCCCAGGGAGAACCCCCAAGTCAGCTCCTCTCCCAGCCAGACACTCCTTTTTGTGATGATGAGAAGCCAGAGGGAACAGCACCACCTGCTGGGATGATGTCATCATCAAATCAAGTCCCCCGTCTCTGGGGTCAAATGTTGCCATATCCAAAGACGAGCTATCTTGGGGACAGGTGGAAGCCTCAGGGGGCAGCAGAAGGATTTGCTGCAGAGTGGTAGGTGGGGGTCAGCTCACTGTGGTCAAGTCTCTGGTCCAGCACCACAAATGGCTTCAGTTGACAAGAGTCTTAATATAAGTTTTGGCTTAAATCCATCCAATCCCAAGTCTTGGCTGTCTCACCTGAATATTGGCAATGCTAATCCCTAGTGCCCAGAGAGGGTGGAGGGTTAAAAGATTCCTCTGTGTAGACTGGTAACCCCTGATGCCCACAGAGAGTGGAGGGTTGAAAGATCCCTGGCTCACACAGTCCTGGGTAAACCTTTCTACTCAGCTCATGCTTGTACCTCTGTGCAGCAGCCCCATCTCACAGATGGACATATCTTTGGTCAGAAAGGGGAAGTGACTTCCCCAGGGTCAGAGAACACATGAGGAGGTTTGGTTCACCGTCATCTCCTTGTTCAGAGATACTGAATTGCCTTAGAGGCGGTGTCACTCACTCCTGTGACCGGACACATCCTCTGAGGCCTGGACCACAGTCCCCATTCACTCTTCTGTGGTTTAGTTGAATGTCTCACCATGGCTGTGGGCTCAGGTGTGGTCCCAGGATGGTGCTATTGGGAGGCAGAGGAACCTTTAAGAGATGGTAGGTGCCAAAGTCATAGGGAGGTAAGTTCCCAAAGGGGATCATGGGATCCCAGTCTCTACATGCCAGCTCACGAAGAAAGAGGTTTGCTCCAGCCCGTACTCCAGCCTGGGCTGCTGCCCCTCGCCATGACCTAAGTGATAGCACCACTCAATCTCGAACTGAAACCTATAGACCCATAACCCTAAATAAGCCTTTTCTCTTTATAAGTTAGTGGTTGACCAACACAATACCCAACTGTATACCATCAAATCTCCAATTTTATATCAGCAGTCCTAGTTAAGGTTAACTGCCAATTTGACAGTCTAGAGTCACCATAGAGGAAAAATCTCTGTTGCGGAATTGTCTAGATTAGATTGTTCTGTGATTAATAATCAATTGTCTTGATTATAATTGGTGGTTCCACTGTGGGCTGTACCATCCCCAGGCGGGTTGTGAAAGAAAGCCTGACCCTGTGGGTGACCCAGAGCGTAAGCCACCAAGCAGTGATCCTCCATGATTCCTGCTTGACTTCCTGTCCTGACTTGCCCCAGTGATGGACTGTGACCTGGAAGTAGAAGCTGCTTGAACCCTTACCTCTCTTAAGTTTCTTTTGGTCATGATGCCTGTCATGGCAATGGAAGGGAACTAGAACTCTTGCTTGGTACATCTAAAGTTAAAGGTGCTAATAGACCCACCCTTCTGAGCCAAGCTAAAGCCCCCCACTTGTCTTTTCTCCTGCCTCCCCACCCCAGGTCTCTTTTTTAATGATGGCTGTTGCTATGCCCTTAGTTGTGAGAACCAGACACCTGGAAGTCTGCTCGCCTCTAGGCCAGGTCCTGCCACTTAGTGAGCACTCATATGGTCTCCAGGGATTGAACTCGGATTGTCAGGCTTGGCAGCATGTGCCTTGCGTCTCACTGGCCCTAACCTTGCTTTAGTTCCTCCAAAATCTTTGCTAAGTTTTCAGATCATCCTTTCATTTATTGTGATCATCCTTTTCTTTATTGTGATCATCCTTTCGTTTATTGTGATCATCCTTTCGTTTATTGTGATCATCCTTTTGTTTGTTGTGATCATCCTTTTGTTTATTGTGATCATCCTTTTGTTTATTGTGATCATCCTTTTCTTTATTGTGATCATCCTTTCATTTATTGTGAACATCCTTTTGTTTGTTGTGATCATCCTTTTGTTTATTGTGATCATCCTTTCATTTATTGTTCGTGTCTTCCCGTCTTTCCCCTTCTTTCAGTCTGGTTCTCCTGAAAATTTTCATCCTGGGGATGACACAGCAACTGACCCATTGATTCCCAGAGTTGGCATGGAGCCTTGGTTGTATGGCAAGCCCTGGAATCCAGATCAGAGGTGATAAACAGACCCTCTCACACTCTGGGTGAACAGGAAGCACCAGGAAGCAGTAAACTCTAAAATCATGAGATAAATTGCACACTTCTATGCAAAGAAAAAGTCCATCTTGTTGTACACTTAAACTGTTTCAACAAGTTGAAATAGAATCATTGAAACTAGTCATTTAGATGATGTTGTGGTGCACGCCTTTAGTCCCAGCACATGGGAGGCAGATGCAGGTGATTGCTGTGAGTTTGAGGCCAGCCTAGTCTACACAGCCAGTTTCAGTCTAGCCAGGGCTACATAGAGACTCCCTGTCTTAAAACAATAGCGACCACAGCAAAGCACTGAGAACACAGAAGCTGGTTTCATTCAGGAACCTGGGTAGATGAACAGCCTGAAAGCAGACCATAGGGGTCTGAGATGGACTTGGTCCCCCTGGGAGGTGCCCTGGCTCTGAAACAGTTTGTTTCTCTGAACACCCACAGGCTATCTGGCTGAGAAAACACCGCTTGCCTCTGCAGACTGAGCCCACGTGCCCTGCGGACTGAGCCCGCGTGCCCTGCGGACTGAGCCCGCGTGCCCTGCGGACTGAGCCCGCGTGCCCTGCGGACTGAGCCCGCGTGCCCTGCGGACTGAGCCCGCGTGCCCTGCGGACTGAGCCCGCGTGCCCTGCGGACTGAGCCCGCGTGCCCTGCGGACTGAGCCCGCGTGCCCTGCGGACTGAGCCCGCGTGCCCTGCGGACTGAGCCCGCGTGCCCTGCGGACTGAGCCCGCGTGCCCTGCGGACTGAGCCCGCGTGCCCTGCGGACTGAGCCCGCGTGCCCTGCGGACTGAGCCCGCGTGCCCTGCGGACTGAGCCCGTGTGCCCTGCAGCCTATTGTCGGTTTTGCTCTTTGGAGAAAAGTCATTCTTGGTCAACTTTAAGTCATTTTTGAACATGCATTTGGACCAGCAGTAGAATTTTAGGAGAAATCTAATAAAGATTTTATGCTCTGTATTCTTGGGTGATGTTTCTCTGGGGCTGGAGCAGGCAGAGGTCTGTGTGGAGTGGATCATTTATTATGTGCATGCCATTCCGCTGGGGTCTAGGACAGCTTGGGACAGGGCAGGGACCAGATGGTGTCAAGTGCCTAAATCATGGGGTGAATAATATTGCCCAGGTGACTCAAAACATGGCTAAGGGGGTGGGACCAATGGGAAGTTCAGAAAGGGGCATCAAGTGCTCCAAGGATGCTCTTCCCCCCGTTGCATGGAGCTCAGAGTGCTGAGTCTATGGAGACCTGAGAAAGGCATGCCAGGTAGAAGGGCTAATCTGTGGCCCCACAAGGAGCTGTGTACTCGTGAGACATGGTCAGACAGGTGTCAGGCAGGTGGACAGGCAGGTGGACAGGCAGGTGGACAGGCAGGTGGAAAGGCAGGCTGGTAAAGTGGCAAAGATTTGAAGCTTTGGGGAAGCCATTAGGAATGTATAGTGCTATTGCTCTGTTAGACTGATGTTTATAAACCATGGCTGGTTAGAGGATACCAAATGGGGGAGAACTAGAGGGTCTCGGTAAGGCCTGTAGGGGTGAGGGAGGATGCTGGGTGAGGGTAGTGGTCCAGCACTCAGGGACAGAAAGGTGAGAAGAGGGTACATCCAGGGTTCTCTCCACAGGGCAAAGCCTGAGGTTCGTCACTCTGTGGGTGGGCAGTGTTATTAATGCTGAGAGAAATGGGTTGCCCGTGTGTCTAGGTAAACACTAAAACTGAGCCGTTTCACTAGGGTTTATGTCCTGCAGACACTGGGAGGAGGGCGGCATCCTGAGAGCTGACATTACAGCCGTGTGTAAGACTGAGAGCTTCTAAATGATCCCAGTCCTCCAAAGACATCAGCACATAAACACACACATGCATGCATGCATGCACACGGACACACACAAACATGCAAATACATGAATTCATGCACACACATGCACACATGCACAAACAGGCACTCACACACATAGATACACACAGGCAAGGACATACCCATGCACATGCATGCATGCACAGGTACATGCACAACCAAATGCAAACACACAGAGAAACACAGACATACACAAGTACACATGTGTACACAGGCAGGCCCTCACACAGGCACACACATAGGTATACGTGCATGCACATAAATGCACACACATATACATATGCACATTCATTAACATGCATGAACACATAAGTACATGCACACATGGGTACACACATTCATGTAAGCATGTGCACACACATGCAGACAGGTGTAGGCACATGTGCACATACAAGCACATGTGTGCACAATGCACACATACACATGCACATGCAGATAGGTGTAAACACGCACATATACAGGCGCTCATGTGCACACATGCACATACATGTATACTCGGGTGCACACACATGCACACAATTGCATACATACACACACACACAGAAATAGGTGTAAACTCATGCACACACATCCACACATGCATTGCAGATAAACACATAAGCACAAATGTACACATACAAATGCAGACATGCAGGCACACACAAACACACAGGTGCACACACATGCATGCACATACATGAGCACACACTCCCCTAACTCTTTTTCTATGACTGAGGTAAGCAAGTCTCAGAGTTATGAACACATGTGACTGTGGTCGGGCCCCTAAGCCCCAATGTGTGGGTCTGGGGGATGAATACATGTGACTGTGGTCAGGTCCCTGAGCCCCAGTGTGTGGGTCTGGGGAGATGAATACATGTGACTGTGGTCAGGCCCCTGAGCCGCAGTGTGTGGGTCTGGGGGGCAGAGACTCCGAGGAGTGCTAGGAAGGGAGCTGTTCTTTCACAGCTGCAGAGACTCTGTCATGGAGTAGGGATTACGGTGACTGGGTGGGATTTCAGTTCTGTTACTTGAGAATTCACCTTTACACGAACTGAAAAATCCTGTGTCAGAAAATGAGCTTCAAAATTCTCTGGAGACGAAAGTCACCAAATCCGCCCACATCCGCACATGACAATTTGAGGATCTGGAGCATCTCTCATCCTAGGATGATTTTTCTTTGACGTGAAGGGAAAGCCCACTGATTTGGGGTCCCTAGGGGGATGCCATCAGGTAAAGCCCACGCAGTTTTCTCCACCTGGAGACCTGAACATCTACTGCTGTGGGATTCTCCCACAGTGCCCTCTGGCCCAGCAGGGGCCACACCCACCACATTTTACTTTAAAGGTAAATGAAAAGAATAGCCAGGCTCCATATAGCTCTGAATTTAAGCACAAAATCCCCATCAATAAATATTCTAAGTATTTTTTTTTTGGTGGTATTTGGTAGTGAACCTAGGGCGTAGCACATAGAGGTTAGCATTCTACCACTGAGCCAAGTCCAGAATCCTTCTTGTAAGGTTTTTTGTTATTTTAAATTTTGAGATAGAGTTTCTCCATGTTTCCCAGGCTGGCTCTGAACTCACTCTATAGATCAAGCAGGCCTTGAACTTATGACCCTCTTACTTCAGCCTCTTAAATAGTCGTAGTTTATTAAAATCCCCTGTCACCAGGCCTAAAGATTTTCTAAAAATAGTTGTCAGTTGGGTGTGGTGGCAATCACCTGTAATTCCAGCTCTTAGGAACTAGAAGCAGGAGTTCAAGGTCACCGTCAGCTACAAACACCTGTCTCAATCCAATAGGTTGTTAATTACCAGTACTCTACCCCTCAAATACAGATTACCAGTACAGAATTATTTGAGACTTATGAGTTTAAGCTATGTCTTTTCTGCTTCTAAACTTGATAAATTTTATCCTAGGCCCTATAGGTAAATATAAGTGGGTGCAAGAGTTGAACTCACCATATATAATTCATTATTGGTGCTACCAAACACTAATGCTTAGAGAAAACAAATTATTGGCCCCTCTTGCCAGAGCCAGAGAAGGTGATCAATATTTCATTCCATGGTGCTCTTCAGACATTTGAATAGCTCATCCGTCCTATTTATGCCAGTTGAAATGAATTCAGCCTATCAGGGCCAAATGCATTTTTAATGTTCCTCGTTACCTTTCGAGAAGCGGCAGCCAGTCTGCCTTCCTCTGTGCCATACCCTTCGTTCTGAGGCGCACTGTCCATCAACTGTTTATGAGGCTGTGACCTTTCCTTTTTGAAGACGAAACCCTGTACACTAAAGAATAAATACCAGGTCTCGTGATGGCAGCGTGGTAGGAAGTGGGGCACAGACACAGCTCGCTCTACCCAGCCTCACTGTGGCGTGATAGGAAGTGGGGCACAGACACAGCTCGCTCTACCCAGCCTCACTGCGGCGTGGTGGGAAGTGGGGCACAGACACAGCTCGCTCTACCCAGCCTCACTGCGGCGTGTCTTTCACACGTTTTTCTGAGATTCAGGGTTTGGGACAACCCTTTGCCCACTCTCTGTCTGTGTTATATTTTGGTGATTCTTGGCAATATTTTCACTTTCCCTGTGGTTATCATGCTTGTTATGCTGATCTGCGGTAGGTGACATCACTGTTGTCATGGGTGCCATGAGCTGCATGTGAACTTGCAGGTGTTATCTGAGCTCTGATCGATCCACCAACCAGCTGCCGCTTGGCTTCTTTCCTCCTCCCCTGGCCGCCCTACTCAAAAGCACAGGATATGAAGCTGGGGCAGGTGATAACCTTTTGGTGTTAGGGAGCACATTCCCACTGTAACCCCAAAGCTAGAAATAATTAAGCTTGCTGAGGGGATGAGACCCTGAGGTAGAATGGAGGCCAGGCCTCCCACACTAGTTAACCATGTTGGGAATTCATGGGGACGTTTCTGGAAGGAGATGAAAAATAGTGGACACAGGACTGATGAGAAAGTGAGGTGGCCATTGCTAACATGGAGAAAGACTTAGCGGTTTGTAGATCGATTCCTCTATGCCACAGTCTGATCTAGAGCAACACCTTTACTCCCAAGCCAGGCATGGTGGTATGTGCTTGTGATCCCAGTACTGGGGAGGGCAGGAATACACATTCCTAGGATTTGCTGGCCAGGTCTCCCAGCCTACTTGGAGAGCTCTAGGTCAGCAAGAGACCCTATCAAAAAAAGATAGAAGGGGCCTGAAGAACAAGACTGGACGTTGACCTCTGGTACCAAGTGGACATGCACATTACACACACACACAGACACAGACACACAGACACAGACACACACACAGACACAGAGACACACACAGACACAGACACAGACAAACAGACACCCCCACACACACAGACACACACAGACACACAGACACAGAGACACACAGACACAGAGACACACAGAGACACACACACACAGACACACACACAGAGACACACACAGACACAGAGACACACACAGACACAGACAGACACAGAGACACACACAGACACACACAGACACAGAGACACACACAGACACCCACACCCACACAGACACCCCCCCACAGACACACACTTAGACACACAGACACACACAGACACACACACAGACACACACACATACAGACACACACAGAGACACACACAGACACACACAGACACACACACACAGACACACACACACAGACACACACACAGAGTCACACACAGACACACACAGACACACACACAGACACACACACATACAGACACACACAGAGACACACACAGACACACACAGACACACACAGACACACACACACAGACACAGACACACAGACACACACAGACACACACAGACACAGAGACACACACACAGACAGGCACACACACAAAGACACACACACAGACACACAAATACACAGACACACACACAGACACAGACACACACACAGACACAGACACAGACACACACATGCAGATACACACAGACACACAGAGACACACACAGGGACACACACACAGACACACACACATGCACATAGACACACACAGACACACACACAGAGACACACAGACACACAGACACAGACACACACACACAGACACACACACGCAGACACACAGAGACACACACAGGGACACGCAGACACAGACACACACATAGACACACACACACACAGACACAGACACAGACACAGACACACACATGCAGATACACACAGACACACAGAGACACACACAGGGACACACACACAGACACACACACACGCACATAGACACACACAGACACACACACAGAGACACACAGACACACAGACACAGACACAGACACACACAGACACACACACACGCAGACACACAGAGACACACAGGGACACGCAGACACAGACACACACATAGACACACACACACGCACATAGACACACACACAGACACACACACAGACACACACACAGACACACACAGGACGGGTGGACCCTCATGCCCCTCAATTCTTTGAAGACCAAGAGAGATGAAAACCTTGCAGAGGAAGGGGTGGGAGCCAGGGCTGGCCCCCGGGGTTTAAGGAGAGACATCTCTAGAGCAGTGGAATGCAGGCAAAGGGGCAGGTGCCGATACGGAGGGTGCAGCAACTTAAGGATCTCTCAGAGATGTTGATGAACGTGATACAGGTAAGCATGGATTCTCATGAGGTTCAACAGCCTTCTACTGGGAAGATGCCACCCAGGACTGTCAGAGCCAGAGAGAAGTTAATGTCTGGGTCCAAAGCTTCAAAGCACAGGCTGGCTTTCTTGTTAGGGGCTGGTGCAGCTGGTGAATGTCAGTTGAAGGCTTTGCTCGTTTGCTGTTCTGAAGGCCCTCAAGAAGGCTCTACTAGTTCTACATGGCTCTACTCCAAGAATGAACTCTAGATGACATGGTCTGTTTACAGACTGGTTTGTTAAGTATTTCTAGCCCGCTGTTGAGACCTTTGCTTAGGCAAAGAAAAGATTCCTTTCACAACATTGGTGAAATTAGCAATGTACCTGGTCATCCAACAGCTGGGATGAGATTGTTTCCCAGATGCTAGCACTATAGACACTCTCTGTTCAAGGAGTAATTTTCATGTTTAAACTCATTACATATTTTTTACTCAGGCACCATACACCTTTTTTTGAGACAGAGTCTCTCACAGCCTTAAGCCATGCCAAGTAGGCCAGGATGGCTGGCCAGTGAACCCTAGGGATCCACCTGTCTCTACCCCTTCAGCACTGAGATTATAAGTGCCATTGTACCAGGCTTTGTTACATGAGTTCTGGGAGTTGAACTCAGGCCCTCCTGCTTGCAAGACAAACACTTAAATTTAAAAAAATTTTTAATTTTATGTGTTTGAGAATTTTGTCTCCATGTATGTAGTTACACTATGTGTGTGCAAAGCCTATGGAGATTAAAAAAAAAAGGGGAGGGGGTTGGATCCCCTGGAACTGAACTGGAGTTATGGCCTGGAACTGGAATTATGGACAGTTGTTAGCCGCCATGTGGGTGCCAGGAATTAAACCCAGTTCTCTACAAGAGCAACCAGTGCTGTTAACCACTGAACCATCTCTCCAGCCTCTAACTTCATTATTTCAGAGCTGAGATTTTAGGAAGGCTGCTGCTGAAGTGGGTAGTGATTCCTCTGATGGACCTGGAAAAAATAAATGGGAAATTTCCTGGGAAGAATCCATTCTTTTAGAAGCCATGGAGAACATTTGTGATCATGGAGGAGGTTGAAACAGCAACACAAACCAGTTTGAAAAATGCCGATTCCAACCCTCACTGTGGAGGAAGTAGACACTAGCAACTTGGAGCTGGAGGTGGGCTCAAAGTGGCTTCTGAGGGCTGGGGTTCTGTGGCAAGGTTTCAGCAGAGTAGGGCTGCCTCTCACAGAGGAGCAAAGAGTCACCTCCCTGGGAAGGTGCCGGGGACACTGCTGAATGACAACACAGGGCTTAGAATACCGTGTGAGCTTAGGGGGTCAGGTAGCAGCAGGTTGGTGAGGACTGACTAGACTAGAAGTGGAAGATGTGCTACTGAGGGGGAGGTGTTCCCAGCTGTCCTGCCCTCTACAGAGAATGCACAGAGTCAATTCACAAAGCAAACACCATTGCCTCACATGGCAAGATGTTGCCACATCACCGAGATCTTCAGCAACATCCCTGCCAGCCACCAGCATTGAGCAAGACCTCCCTCAGCTGAGGAAGCCCTGGAACCTTCTACCTAATGCAGCATCACACTGGTCATGGAAGCATCAAGGATCATTCTCAGAGCTTCTCAGGACTGCTGTGGAAGGGCGTCAACCAGCCACGATCCTTTCAAAATGACCCGTGCAATGGTGGCTTTGCTGCCCAGAGCTTCATCCTGTGTCTCTTCGGAGGACTTTGTGATTCCACTAAAATCTCCGTTCAATGACTCCTGAACTGAAATTCCTCAGACCCACCCCCACCCCCACCCCCACCCCCAAAATAAAGCTGTTTCCTGTCTCACAGTGTTGGTCACTGATTGACACAGCACAAAGACGACACCCTCCAAAGTCCCTGAGCACTGCCTGTATCTGTTCACTAAAAAGCATTTCAAGGAAGGTGTGTACATTTTTGTACAGTGATCTTGCATATTAACAGACCTCAGCACAGTGTAAGCATGACTTTCATATGTGCTGGGATACCAAAACATTCATGTGGCAGATCCCAAGGACCTCTCAGGAATACTACCAGCATCTTGGTGTGAGGTTTTACCTTGGAATATATGGTAGTGCTTCTTGGTGAAATAAAATCTGCCCAGCCCTCCTAGGCTCCCGTACAAACAAGGGCTAATGGCCACTAAGAGCGAAAGAGAATAGTGCTTACCAAGCACGACGAGAGCTGCCCCAAACGACAGAAGCACCTTTCTCAATTCGACCACTCCTCCGTGCTACCACCAACCAGGAAGAGGAGCCTGAGCTTTCAAACCAGGCCGCTCTAGACCGAGGTTAGACCCTGCACTCAGCTGGAGAACACGTTTCCCGCTGCTGGACGGAGTCGCCCTTCCCGTCTGAGAATGACGAGCACTTTTAAAGGAGCCTGCAGCTCCGATCAGCTTCCACGGGGAGGCCCTTCCGAGGACTGTGTCTCATGGGGGTGACCAGGAAGAGGAGCCTGAGCTTTCAAACCAGGCCGCTCTAGACCGAGGTTAGACCCTGCACTCAGCTGGAGAACACGTTTCCCGCTGCTGGACGGAGTCGCCCTTCCCGTCTGAGAATGACGAGCACTTTTAAAGGAGCCTGCAGCTCCGATCAGCTTCCACGGGGAGGCCCTTCCGAGGACTGTGTCTCATGGGGGTGATGGAAAGGAAGCGGGAGAGGGAAATGACAGGCTTCCCCCCCCCCCCCCAGCAATTGTCCCTCGTAATTGTTTTGGGTTTGGCCAACCCCACTTGCAGCCGGTCGAGAACTCGCTCTTCTCTGGTCCTCCATCTGGCTGGACGGGCGGCAGCCTGCTTCCTTCTCGGGCTCCCCAGTCAACTGCTCTGTGGCTGAATTTTAAGATTTCAGATCTGTGTACAGATCTCAGAAATACAGTGACTTATTAATGCAGTTTCCATACCGTTAACGGAAAATGGACTCACCAAAGCAGGTAGGAAATGGGGGGGGGGTGCTCCTCCACCTTGCCGGAGATTTTTCTGCTTTCCTCCCGGCTACAAATGTGTGTTTAAATGGCCTTGATGCTTTATCTGTTTACTCTCCAGAGAGACTTTATATTCCCCAAATGGTGGGAAATCAGGCTGGGCTCTCAGTTCTCAGTATACTCTTCCTTATTTTGAAGGCGGTTATAGATTCTCAATAGAAAGAGGTGACTTGGCAGATAAGACTTAAAATTGTAACATCCCCTGCTCAAAATGATCTCAGATTATGCACTTTCCCAGCAAACATCTGGGAAAGCAGATGTCTGGGAAAGGCAGCTATTTTAAAGAGAAAGGAGAAACACATTTCTTTAAGCATGTAAATAAGTGTCATGACAACTGCCCCTTTTAGTAGAGTATTTGTGAAGGATGCATGCACCTGACCCAGGGGAGCCTAGGGCTCCGCATGGTGCGTGGGTGTGGGCTGTGCTTAGCAACGCCTGCTGTTGAGTGCTTCCATACATTGGAGGTAAATGCTCAGCTACCTGTGAAGTTGCTGGCAACGGGTGGAGGCTCAGGAAAGGGGCTGGGCTGCTGTGAGAGAGACCAATGAAGAGCGGGTTTCCCCTTGACTGATGCGGTGGAAATACCCGGTGTCTGTCACAGTTAAGGGTCGTCGTCGTCGTCACCTTCGGAGCGGGCCCCGTGAATATCCATGAAGGCATTTCATCCTTTAAGGTCAGTCACAGGTTATTGAGTCTTAGATTCTTTTCTTATTTTATTTGCTTGACAACTGGATACATGTGCACATCGATCTCATCCACCCCAAACTCCTCCCCGCACTCCCCAACAAGCCCCCTCCCCCTTCACATCCTTCTGGTGGTGTTTTTGTACCCCATGGAGCCCAATCACTGCTCTTGCTGGGATGGTGAGTAATCTGGTTGGGTGCGTCTTTTGTGGGTCTTAACCACAACTGCCGTGAGTTCATGAGCACCCTGGCCATGCCGTGTCCAGAAGACAGCATGCCACAGTGCTGCTCCCCGTCCTCCCCGTCATCCCCGTCCTCCCGTCCTCCCCGTCCTCCCGTCCTCCCGTCCTCCCCGTCCTCCCCGTCCTCCCGTCCTCCAGCTTACCTTCTTTCCCCCTTCTGCTTTGCTCCCTGGGCTCTGGGCAGGCCTTGATGTAGATCTCCCATTTGGAACTGGGCTCCAGAGTCACTTGTTTTTCCTTAATCTCTTAACCCAAACCATGCAAAGCATTGTTGATATGCCCCTCCAAAGTGCGTATCTGGGTCAGTGTGGCTCTCTGTTCAAAGGCTCACAACTGGGGCCATTCCCCCGACCCCGAGTCCCACAGGCATACTTTGATATGGCCTTGAGGTGACGCTGAACCGGTTAGTACTTTATCAGACAGGCATCAGTATCACTACTGGCTCATGTGGGAAGGAAACAGCAGAACAAGAAGCACGAAGTGGTCACAGGAGTCTGTTTCCTTCCCCTAAGCCCACTTCCTCTGGGGCTGCGACGTGGCATGGCTCCAGTCACTTCTTGGTGAGGAATGTCATTGTGGTGGTTGGATGCCCCATTCCCATCTCTTCTACCCCACCCAGACACAGTCTGGAAACTGATCTTCATGTTTGTGGATGTTTGAGGCATGGTAGAGGTGATGATGCAAGGTTGGGGGTAGGGAGAGAGGAGAGAGGAGAGAGGAGAGAGGAGAGAGAGAGAGAGAGAGAGAGAGAAACTGAGGAAGTCTGGGACATGTGCTGTTCCTGCCTCACACCACACAAGATAAGTTTTGAAATTGAGATCTATTCTAGGAAGAAACCTTAGAAACTAGATGGAAATATAGTGGAATCATTTTGACCTGGTGGATAGGGAAAGATTTCTTTTTATTTATTGATTTTTGTTTTATGTATATGAGTATGTTGCCTATATGTAAGGGTATGCATGTATTGCCCACAGAGGCCAGAAGAGGACGCTGGATCCCCTGAACTAGAGTTATGGATGGTTGTTAGCGTCCACATGGGTGCTAGGAACTCAACTAGAGCCCTCGGCAAGAGCAGTCAGGACTCTTAACTGCTGAGCCATCTCTCCAGCCCTGGGGAAAAGTTTGTTAAACAAGGTGCAAAAGATCACATCCCAGAGAATCTCCTAGGAGAATGAGAAATTAAAACATAAAACTTGGGCACAAAAGGCGTGAGAAGCAAAGCAACAAGTCAAATCTGAAGGAACGTAATTTCCACGAGCATAGCTGAACTAAATTATAAACACCCAGGAATCCACAGCCCAACAGAAAGATGATCAGGGTGTGAGTTTCCAAAGTGGCCAATGGAGACGGACGAAGACTTTCGGCCTCACAAAATCAGTGAAATGTGAACAAATGCGTTCTGAGCACACCACATTGTCTGTTCACCAGAGTAAAGAAGACGATTGAGTCTCCTGAGGTGGAAGACAAAACCCTGAGTCTTCCAGATGCTTCTAAAATTGCACAGCAGCCTTGGAGTCCGTCAGATTTGTCCCCATGTGAACTCCTGCTCCCAAGACCAGCTGTTGTGTTGTGGGCTCTCCCTCTCTCTTGAACGTCGTGCTCCATTCATTCCCCATGACATTGGGGAGGTATTCATGTGCATGGGAGATGTTTCCTTGGGGCTGGTGTCCGGTGGGTTTCTTTACCCTTTGACAAAGACCCGATTGTTCTTACTGCTCTGCTGTCATTCAAATCCAGAAGTGACGTCCATGCCTCTCAGTGCTCTAAAGCCATGGCATCCATAACAGCAGAGTGGACACATCTCTGAGGGTGTCTGATTCAGTCTTCCAGCTCTTGTTGGGGACATTAGGAAGAACATTCCGGACACTATCTGAATGTGTGAGGAAGGAGCTGAGAACAGAACTCATCACAACTAGAGATTTTTCATTAACCAGAACTTGGAAAATAGGTGCCAGGGTCCCTCCCCAGAATGAGGGAAGTGTCCACCTGGAAGTGGGAATGGTCACGAGGGGCCTCCTCTCTGCAGGACGCAGTTCACATGTGGGTTTAATGTTCAGTCATGAGATTAATGCATGCACACACACACATGCTGGTGTGGATACAATGAAGAAGCCCAAACAAGACAGCCCGAGGAAGGGGCGTCTTTCGTCTTTGAGGGTTGCCTCCTCTGGCCTGCAGTGTCCCTCCCTGCCCAGTTTTCTGTCCATTGTTTCTTCTTAAACTGAGAGCTTTGGAAAAGACTTGTGTTCGCTTTCCATAACTGTAATGAACATCTGGGAAAATCAACTTAAAAAGAAGAAAGGTCTATTCTGGCCCCTGACTCTGGAGGTTCCTGCCCATGGTCAGTTGGCTGTGTTTCTGTTGAGCCTGTGGCAAGGCAGGAGCCCATGATGGAGCAAGTTGCTTATCTTAAGGGTGGTGGGGAGGGAAAGAGAGAAAGAAGAGGGACCAGGGTCCTGGTATCTACTTCTAGCCCATGACCAGGCATGACCAGAGGGCCTCCTACCAGCTGTACCTCCCACCAGGGCCAGTAGTTGGGGACAGAGAGTTTAACATGTGGGTATTTGGAAGACACTAGGCTCAGCTGCTGCAGGGCCCAGCACAGAATGGATCATCACAGCACACCAAGGCCTGGGAAGTCCCCCTCACCCCGTTATGATTCTGAACGATTTCATTGGATTTTACTAAGTTTCCATGTTGTAAATTCTATTTTCTTTAAAATTTTTTTGGTCTTTTTGAGACAGGGTCTCCCTGTAGCCCCAGCTGTCCTGGAACTCACTATGTAGACCAGGCTGGCCTCGAACTCACAGATATCTGCTGCGTCTGCCTCCCGAGTGCTGGGATTAAAGGCGTGCGCCACCACGTCCGGCCCTTTCTTTAAATTTTTTAAAAAATTTCATTTACTCATTTATTTTGTGTGTGTGTATGTGTGTGTACATGTGTGTGTATGTGTGTGTACATGTGTGTGTATGTGTGTATGTGTGCGTATGTGTGTATGTGTGTACATGTGTGTATGTGCATGTGTGTATGTGTGTCTGTATGTGTGCATGTGTGTGTCTGTATGTGTGCATGTGTGTGTATGTGTGTGTATGTATGTGTGTGTATATGTGTATGTGTGTATATGCATGTGTGTATGTGTGTACATGTGTGTACATGTGTGTACGTGTGTGTATGTGTGTGTACATGTGTGTACACGTGTGTGTATGTATGTGCGTATATGTGTGTATGTGCGTGTATGTGTGTATGTGTGTGTACATGTGTGTATGTGTGTATGTGTGTATATGTGTGCGCACATGTGTGTATGTGTACGTATGTGTGTACATGTGTGTATATGTGCGTGTACATGTGTGTACATGTGTGTATGTGTATGTGTATGTGTGTGTATGTATGTGTATGTGTGTACATGCGTGTATATGCATGTGTGTGTATGTGTGTGTATTGTATACATGTGTATGTGTGTGTATGTGTGTACATGTGTATGTGTGTGTATGTGTGTGTACGTGTGTGTGTGTCTGTGTGTGTCTGTGTGTGTATGTATGTGTGTATATGTGTGTGTATGTATGTATGTGTATGTGTGTATATGTGTGTATGTGTGTATGTGCATGTGTGTGTCTGTGTGTGTGTGTGCATGTATGCCATGGCACACATGTACAGGTTAGAGAATAGCAGGTGAGAACCAGTTTTCTCCTACCATGTGGGACCCAGGGGTCAAACTCAGGTCTTCAGGCTTGGCAGCAAGAACCGTTACTCCCTTGAGCTTCTAGCCAGCCCAGATTCCTATTTCCAGCTCAGCCTTCCCAGGGCTCACTCTGGAGGGCCCATTGGGCAGGCTGGGCTTATAACTAGGGGGGTTCCCTGGCACCCCTCTGCTTGGCTCCCTGAGTGGGGCTCACATGAGCTGCTGTCAGCTCCTGAGTAGTGGACACTGGTGGTACAAGATTGTCAGGCACTTGACCTTGTGGATGGCTTGAGGGGATCAGGCTCTGCTGGACCTTAACCCTCTGCTCATTCAGAGGACTTTGCTCTCTCCCTTTCCTTTCTCATTTGAATATTTTAAAGCCAGGGTATTTAAGAAGACATTTATTTTTGAAGCTTTGAATTTCATTCTATTGTTTGACAGTTATATACATTTATGTAGTAAGTTTTAACCCTATTACAGCCATTCCTCTTCTCATCCCCTCTCTCCTGCCAGAAACTTTTCTACTTAACTAATGCCCCTCTGACTTTCACGTCTTGTTTTTGGGTGGCCACTGAGTTTAACTAGAGTTTCTTGCTCCAGTGTGGATGGGAGGTTATGTACAGGAGCACAGGTAACCAACCAGTGGTTACACCGCTGGAGAAAGTGACACCCGTTCTCCAATGGTCATTAATGGAGTCACCCATTCGTTCGTCAGGGAGGGGTGGGGCCTCATGGGCCCTGCCTTCATCCACCATGAAATGGTGAGGGACCTGATCTCTCACAGGAAGCCGCAGCTGCTGTGAGTTCAGGAGTGCAATGACCATGTCATGTCTAGAAGTGGTTTTGCTGTACATCTTCCCACTCTTTGACCCTGACCGTCCTTCTACCCCCTCTTCCAACACACTCCCTGAAGCCTGGAGGTGGTATTGAGACTGTCCCATTGAGGGCCGGGCAACTAGCCTCACTCGTGGGTCCGTGCATCAGCCACCACCTGAAGCTTCTCTGCTGCAGGCTGGGCAGGACAGGAACCTGTAAGTGTAAACATGAGCGTTTAGAATGGTCAGGACTTTGGAAGGAGCCTGGTGTTGAAGGTACCATGGTATAGAACTGCATCATGGTCTCTGTCGTGGTTTCTGAATGGCAGGCTGCGACTAAGCCAGGCTGGAAAGCAGTTTGCAATGGGCAGGCTTCCTCTGTCACCTCTAGCAGACACACACATCTAGGAGGTGTGGATTGCCAGGATAGCCCTGTACGTTGCAGCTGTCAGGGACTTGAGACTTGCTACTGCTTCCGTTTAATGAGCCTCAGATGGCCCTCAGAACAGAACAGGACAATTCCTCTCTCCCTGCTGGTGGTGGAGATTCAGCCTTAGCCTCTGCTCTCTCCTGGAGCCAGCACAGCCCGTGCCTAGTGTTCTGAGTAGCCGCAGTCTTCCAGGTCTTGAAGCAGGCTTGGGAAAGTAGCTTTGCCAGGGACGGTTTTCCAACATCTTTGGTTACTCTCCCAAGCGTCCTTTCGAGGCTGGTTGTCTGTGTCTGATGGGTTGCCCAGTGCATCGTCTGTCTTTAGGGGTGCAGATGGCATGACCTTTTGACTCTGCTGTTCAAGGATGCACCTGCCTCCCTCAGGAGTGGTGGCATCTGCTCACCCCTCATGCACATTCAAAGCAGTGGGAGAGGTGAGCCAGGGAAAGGTCACGGTGGGCTTTCTCTACAAAAGCTGGATCTGTCAGAAAGTCCACCTTAGGATGCAGGGCCAACAAGAGAGAGCACTGCTGTTGTCGTGGCTGGGGGTGGGGATGCCAGGTTTGAGGAGAGGGCAGATGGAGAGTGTGGGGACTGCCACCTGCATGGATGTGCTTGTACACCCCCATATGGCTCACAAGCATTCCTCATCCTGACAAAACCTCTCCTCCCTCTCCCTCTGCCTGTCCTTGACCTCATCCTCGGTCAGATCACCATCTGGGTGGCACGGAGTGGGGGCTGCGGTTTGCTCTGAGGAAACATTGGGGTTATGGGGAGCCTTCAGGAGTGCCAGCTCTGCCCCTCTGCATGTCAGTCTTCACAGTGAGGTGGGCAGAGGAGACAGTGAGGGTCTCGTTAAAAATGAAGATCCTGATCTGGCGTGTCTGTGGTCTGGGCTGTATCCCTCCCTGGCTTTCTAAGTTTCTATAGTTACTGCTCCAAGAACTGTGGTGACTAAAATCCTTACGCTGGACATGATGGCCACAACTGGATTGTGCTGATCCTAGGGAAACCAGAGTGGACTTTGGTGCTGTGAGCAACTGTTTCCAGCCCGTCAGCATTTGTGGAGAGAAAACCTGCACAGCAGAGAGAAGATGAACCTTGTAAACCAGGCTGCTGGGCCTGACCAATCACAGCTGCCATGAGGGATGCAGCTCTTCGGCCAGATTCATCTCTGCCAGTGATTCAGACAGAGAGGCTCTGAAGGAACCCTGTAACTGACGTGGAACTGAGGTCTCCCTAGTTCATGGGACCCGGTCTTTTCATTGATGCACCTGGTCGAGCTTCCTTGGTGTTTGTGCTGGAACATAGCCAGACTCTGCTTCCGGAAAGATGGGCTACTGTGTCCTGTTCCTCCGTGAGTACAGTGAGAACACTAGGCTACACAGTGCGAGTGTGTGAAGTGCATAGGTACATACGTGTCTACATATGTCTAACAGTAAATACATTGATGAAAGGAAAAAAAATCCCTTTGCAAAGAAATAAAGTTATTTCATCAAAGAAATAGAAAACACAAAGAAGAATCAAATGGAAGTTCTTGAGCTGAAAACTATGCAGTCGAAATAGAAACCCCAAGAGAAGGCCAGAAAAGCTGAAGAGAGGTAAAGGAAAAGCCACCAGGAAGCCGGAAACTGGTGTGACGGCGATCAGTCACCGGGGAAAATGAGCAGATGCACAGGCACCTGTGTGCATGTTTAAAACAGTCAACCAATGTTTATGGTGTGTTTGCGGCAGGGCGGCGGGGGCAGGGGGCAGAACTGGGATACACAGGCCTAAAGTCCAAGACGCAAGTCCACCTCAAATACGATGAACTCATCTGTACATGTAAGGCTCCGTATTTAGCACAGAGTAAGAAATTTCATGTGTCTGGAGATAGGACACAGACAGTGTTTTTTGTAGGATCTATGTTCTCTCCAGCCACATGCATTTTGCTGTGTTTACAGAGTTCACTCCCACTGAGCGGGCTTTAAGTCCAGTTAGACACTGTTGATTACCCTCCAGATAAAACACCACTACAGCCCCAGTAGAGGTAGTTTGCTGAGTCGGCTGCACACCACTCATCAAAGAAGCTTCTTTTGCAACAAATGGAGGCTATGACAGAGCTCCACAACTGGTCACACACAGAGAATACATGTCTGTGAGATGTCCAGCCCTAAGTGACACATTTACAGTGGAACCTCCACACCTAAGGCCCATGGAGCTAGCGGAACAGGGTAGAGGGGACAATCATACATCCCTCGGCTCTTATCAGCGACAAAGTGTGGTGCACACAGAAGCCACAACAGGCTAAGTTTTAGAGAGTAAGAGACTGCAGGATCTGTGTCCCTGGACAGGACTCCTATATCAAATCTCACCCACCCATGAGTCAGGGGCCATTGTGGAAGAGGAGGCAGAAAGGTTATAAGAACCAGGGTTGGTGCAGTAACATAAGGAAACAGAGGTTTTCAGGCCATTGGGAACTTTCAACGATGGTGACAGCGTGCACAAGACCTATGCCAACTCAATCGTTCAAAAATACAGCATAGAACAAAGGAATGGGCAGAAGGCCACAGCCCTAGCTGAGGAACTATTTACAGCTGATTACTGCAGGGCAAGGGAGAGCTGATCTTCTTTAAGGGAGAGACTCTAGATAGGCTGACTAGACTCCAGTGGATGAATTTGCACCAAGAGACCTCTGGGTACAAATGCTTGACCAGATACGACTTAACATATATGACAGAATGCATAAAGTCCAGTGTCGGGGGCTATGGGGAACATGGATAGGACAGGTGTCTAAACTTGATTAAGATGTATTATATGAAACACAGAAAAACTCACTAAAGTATTTTTTAAAATATAATAAACTCAATTCCATAGCATCAGGCTGCCTTCTAAATGTCTGTTTATACCCAGAAACAATGACTGTTCTCAGCCTTGACCACAAAAGCCTCTCCTTTCAGTGAACGATGGAAAACACAGAGGCTCCTGGCTATTCCGGGTGCTGAGGATAAGGGACAGATGAGCGCTCAGCCCTAAGCAAGCCTTTTGGACCCTCCTCGATCAGGCTCACAGAACACTGCAGAAGAGGGAGTGGACTTGTCTTCATCTGCTTCTCTGTTGCTGTGATGAAACACTGATTTAAAAAAAAAACCTTCGGAAGAATTGGCTTTATTTAAGTTACAGCTCATAGTCCATCATCAAGGGAAGCAAGAGAGGGGCTCAAGGCAGGAACCCCGGGGTAGGAACAGAAGCAGAGACCATGGAGGAATGTGCCTCGCTGGCTTCTTCCCTGGCTTGCTCAGCTACCTTTTTATACAGCCCAGGCCCACCTGCCTCGGGATGGCACTGGCCACAGTGGGCTGGGCCCCCTCATCAATCAGCAATCAAGAAAATGCCCCACATATATGCCCTCAGGCCAATTTGATGGGGGAAATCCCTCAACAAAGATTTCCTCCTTTCAGTGTCTCTAGCATCAGGTTGACAAAAACTAATTATGTTACAGTATAAGAGCCAGAAGATATGGAGCATGAGCTCACGGCAGCAGCCACCTGAGCTGGGCTGTGCAAGGATGGGCCCATTAACTCAGTGCCCCACCCCCCACTACTGAACTGTTTGCTACCAACAGATTCAGAGAGATGGGGGGTCAGTGATGTCAGTTGTGTACCCACGAATGACTCCACCAGGCTCCAAGGGACACTTCCAATCCAATGGTCACACAGATGGTCTTGATTAAACTAAGTAGGTCACAAACCAAGCTAAAAGTCATGAAGCTGGGAAAGGAGTTGGTAGGAATGAGGGGGGAGTGGATTATAGGAGATGAGAGGGTGGGCGGGAAGAGAGTAAGCAGAATTCAAGATATACATTATTAATTTGCCAAGCAGAAAAATTAATCAATAAAAAGCAAAATAAAATCATCAGTGAAGAGAAATACACACCAAACTTCATTAAAATCAATCTTCTGGTAGTTCAACACTAGGAAACATTTGTAATGAGGGGACCGAGAAGATAGGGTAGGAATGATTCAGACTGTTGCTCATGGCCACAGAGGCCAGGAGAACATGGGCTGTGGGTTTCAAGGCTGGAAGGAATGAACTGTCTACCTAGGACCAGGAATGCAGAGGAGATACCTCTCCAGAGTAAAGGAAAGCACAGATGTGTCACCAGCAGATCCGCTGCAATGAAGGGCTGTGGGAAGTTCTCACAGCAGGAAAAGCAGGGACAGCATCCCAGAGCGCAGGGAGACAGAACACTGGGTATGGAGACAGGCTGCACACACAGACTCCCTCCTCCCTAACTCTTCTAAACGTGTCCTTACAGGGAAAGGGAAGGCACTGATGTGACTCTAAAGTGTGTGTAAAAGAAACATGTACGGCTTTCCTGTTACACACAGGAAGAGTAAGGTGTGTGGAAAGGCAGATCCCCACCACCTTCAAATTAGCAGAATGTCAGCACCAGAAGGTAATGTTGTTCATACAGAAAATGTAATATCCTGAAACTGCTAAAACACCACACAGAAGCACACTAGAAACCACAAATATGTAGGAAATAGGATTAAAAGCATTTATGTCGGGCCTGGGGAGATGGCTCAGCAGTTCGGAGCGTTGGCTGCTCTTGCAGAGGACTCGTGTTTGGTCCCCAGCACTCACATGTTGGCTCACAACCGTCTGTGACTCCAGCTGCAGTGGATCCATCGCCCTCTTCTGGCCTTTGTGGGCACTGTACACATGTGGTGCCCTTATATACATGCAAGCAAAGAATGAATAAATATTTACATATGTCAGTCACAGCAAGACATGAAAAAGAAGTAAAAACATAAACAACAGGATGCAGAACTTTAATTTCAGTTTTAAGTACTAAAGAATCAATAGTCAATACAAATGACCTAAATGTACCAATTAAAAGACAGAGACAATAGTCAATACAAAAAACCTAAATATACCAAATAAAAGACTGAGATTGGGGGAATGGATGAGAAGGATCATCCTCTACGTGCTGCCTAGAGGAAACTAATTTTGAAAATAATGCTACAGGCTAGCTAAAAGTAAAAATGACAATACAGTAAAATATATTATTAAAACTTGAATCAGTGCAAAAGATAAGTGACTACATTAATGTCAGAGAATGTAGATTTCAAAACAAACAAAATGACCACAAACAAATGGACATTAGAGTCGCTGCTAATGCAAGAACCGTAAAAGCAAAAATATCAAACATGAAACCATCCCTGCTGTAACAGAAAGGGCAGGCAAACCGGGTCAGACCTGGGGATTCAGCCTCCCTCTCTCCACAACTGGCAAGTCAATTGGGGAAGGTTTATGAGGGAATAAAGGAACTCTGGACAACCACCAGCCAACAAGCCCTGTGCGGTGGTGTGGATGAGGTGTCCCCCGTGGGCTCCCGGATTTGACCAAAGTCCGTTGGTGGCGTTGTTCAGGGATGTCGTGGAGCCTAAAGGAGGTGTGGCCTTGCTGGAGGAGGCACATCGCCGGGCACCTGCCTTGAGAGTTCTTGGCTTTCCCCACTCCCTGTTCTCTATCTCTGCTTCCTGTTTGCTATTAGCAATGTGAGTGCTCAGAGCTGGCCCTTACCACGCCTGCCTGCTGCCATGCGTTGCCACTATGATGGACTCTCCGTCTGAAATCCTAAGCCAGAATAAGGTCTTCCTTCCAGAGGCTGCCTTGGTCACCGTGTTTTATCACGGGCAAAACGTACCCTAGTCAACATTCACAGGACATTCCACAGTGCAAAGAAACGCATTTACTTCCAGTTCCCACGAAGCAAAAGCCAGGAGGCCAAGAGACGTTGATCACACCATGTATCATGAAAAGTCAACAGTTACAAAACAACAGAAATAATTGAGGATATATTCTCAAACCATGAAAAAATAGCATTTTAAAAAATAATGGAAAAAATCCCCAAACTTGGAAACTAAAAAACAAACAATAGCAGCAGCAACAAAATTAGTTTTGTATCAGTCATGTTCTGCTACTGTGACAAAGCACCAAAGGCTGAATACTTATAAAGAGAAGAGGGCAGTTAAGTTCCTAGCTTTGGAGTTGGGAGGGACATCTCGGTGGGTTGGAATTGATGCAGGCGAGGGAGGCTACATGGTAGACAGGAAGGAAGCCAGCACAAGGGCAGGAGCCACTCGGCCTCTTCTAGTAATCCTGTCATGCAGGCAGACTCAGTGCCCCCTGGGAACTGCTTTAGTCCTTTCAAGGCGGGGCCCCCAAATGCCGATCTTTCACTAGGGCCGGCCTCTGCAAACACGGCCAAGCTTCCAGAATGAACCTAGGGAGATAAACCACAACCGAAGGGCAGCAACTTCTAAATAATCCAGGGCTCAAAGGGGGCGTCGCCGATGAAGTGAAAAGCACCAGTGAATGAAATGGAAGTAAAAAAGCAGCAAAATGTTTGGAACGGCAGCTGGAGCGAGCGAGGGGCGGTCACCGGTGAGTGTGAGTCTCGGATCGATGAACCCAGCTCGGGACCTTCCCTCTTGAAAAGAAGGTCAAAATATACCCCAGGCTAGCAGAGGAGAGATAATAAAAATCAGCACAGAAATAAAAGGGATGAGAAACAGAAACTCAATACATACAATTAATGGAACAAACAGCTGCTTTTCTCGAAGGATCGGTGCAACTGACACATGTCCTGCAGGACTTCCGAAGAGGGTATAGATCACCAACGTCAGGAATGAGGTGGAGGATGTCGTCACAGACCCCAAAGGACAACCAAAGGATGTGGCACACAGCTCCAGACACACGGCGTGGACGACAGCAAGCCCCAGAGACAGTCTGGTACCCCAGGCCTCCGGCAGAGGCAGGCTTAAGAAAGCGAGAGCCGTCTGCACGCTCACGTGACTTGCTTGAGGCATTTTATCTGTAGCTTTAAGAGAAGCGACACCAGCTCTATCAGCTTTTCCCAGAGAACAAGAGGAAGATGCCTTCCCACGCGTTTTGGAACTAAGAGTGACCCTCAAACCACATGAAACACATACTAAACAAACCACAACCAAACAACATGTAACTACATGGCAATGCTATTTATGAAAAGAGATGCAGGAATATTGATGAAATCTCAGCAAACAGAATTCAGAAATGCATAAAGATTATATTATATATACACATATAAGATAGGAAGATACACATGTACATATACATATACACATACGTATATATACCATATATGCCATGTATATATACCATGAATAAGTGTGGTTCTCTAATAGAATATGTGAATTGCAGAAGAGCCACAAGCCTTATTAGGGAAAGCCATAAATCCCTTAAAGTGTCTAACTGGCCCTAAATCGGCAGCCTGGCCTTGCTCAAGCCTTACCAACCGGTCACTCCCGGGACTGAGAGAGAGACTGTTTGTGGAGCTCACCTGTCTCCTTTAGTGCTATAGATAACTCACCTGCTTGTCTGAGAAAAGAGACCCTCAAGGACACCAAACCTGGGCACTAATTCAACTCCCCACAAAGTGCAGCTGTATCTTACAACTTTCTTATACCCCCCTCCCCTGGTGTCTTTGTTTAGTTGTAGATGCTTGGTTCCCATGGACAGCCTCTACCTGTCACTGTATCTTCTTTGAATAAATGAAGATCTACTCCTTGCCTGTTGCAGGTCTGGCTCTGGTTTCTGGTCTCCTGGAACTCCTCTATTTCCATTTATTCTCCAAAAATCTAGCATTCTCTACTGGAATTCAAGGCTGGCTCAATGTTTGAAAATTGCTCAATGTAATTCACCACACTGACCAACTGAAAGAGAAATTTCCAGAATAATAACTAAAACAGAGAGGGTATTAGACCCATCATGCATGGTGGTCCACATCTGTAATTCTAGTACTTGGGAGGCAGAGGCAGTAGGATTAGGAATTCAATGTCATCCTTTCATATATGGAATTTGAAGCCAGCCTGGACCACATGAGACCCTGTCTCAAAATAAACAAAAAGGGAGGAGAGGCAGGAGAGGGAAGAAAATGATTAAAATTAAATAAAAAATAAAAAACAAGCAAAAATAAAGAAAGGAGAGAAAGTTGGAGGGGGGCCCATGAGACCCTACCTTTTCTCGAGGGGCCAACACCCATTAATGGTGGCTAGAGGGTGGACTTTGTTTTTTCTAGTGACTCAGTCACTGTTGGATTAGATGGGAAGAGGGGCTTCAAGGGAAAGGAAGGGGTACCAGGGGATGATGGAGGGTGACTAAAATTACATCACAGCTATAGAAATCACAGTGACCTTCAACAGCATAGAGGTCATTTATAGAAAGAAGGGTGACCTACAACATGACAGAGATCATCTATACAAAGCCAAACCCACAGTCATACTAGAAAGAATGGACACTTTTTACCTAGTATTTTGGTCATAACACATTGGTTATGACCACTTTTATTCAATATATTGCTAGAACTTTCATCAATTTGACAGACCAGGAAGAAAAAATCATGTCTGAAGAGAGGAAGTAAAGAGATTAAACTGCCTCTGTTTTCGAAAGACATATTTCTCGACTTGGAAAATCTCAACAGAATCTACAAACTCAAAGACTTTCAAGATGCAAATAAGTTCTCTGTGGCCACAGGGTACGTAACAAAACTTTCTTCGCATAACACAAAATCCAAGACTAACCATTTGCAACTTCTAAAATAAACAGGGGTAAGCACCAGCGTGCACAGGATTTGTGTTCAGAAAGCTGTAACGCTGATGATGTAAGAAATGGAGCACCTGAACCAACGGGACGGCATGTCATGTTCCTGTGGCAAAGAGGTCAGGTCTCCTTCACTGATTGATGTTCAGGTTTAACAGTTCATATGAAGTAAAGCAAGAAGAAAGGGTGTGGACAAGATCACTTGAAATGTGTATAGAAAAGCAAAGAAAATGAAAAATGATGATACCTTTGAATACACAGGGCAAGTGACAAAGCTATCAGATTTCAGCATGTAACTCTAGGTGCTGGAATTCAAGACAGTGTTGTGTTGATGGACATATAAGTCAACAGAACAGATCAGAAGGACCTTCACCCCTTCACCAATGTGACTTGACCGATTTTTTTTTTTTACATATACGCAAAAGCAGTTTCATAGAGGAATTTAGTGTTTTAAAAATTAGTTCAATACTGATAGGCAAACAAGTGTCACCCTAAACAAAGCATGCACCACATAAAAGCAGGTCAAATGAACAAGGTCATAAATATAGAATACGCTGTTACAAAATTTTATTTAAAAGTCACAGGATGGGGCTGGAATGATGGCTCAGTGGTTAAGAGCACTGGCTGCTCTTGCAAAGGACCTGGTTCCCAGCATCCACATGACAGCTAACAACCATTCGTAGCTCCAATTGCAGGGTATCTGGTGACCTCTTCTGGCCTCCCCAGGCCTTGTACACATGTGGTGCACATACACACTTACAGAGACTCATACACATAAAATATAAAAATAAATTTTTTTTAAACTCACAGGAATACATCTTCAAGTTCTAGGGTTAGGCATGCAGTTCTTAAACTGGACATTGAAAGCACAAATCTTTAAAGAAAAGTTGATAAACTGGATTTCTCAAAGGGAACAATAACAAAACATATCCAGCCAAGTACTCTTTGCTTTGAAAAACTCATGAAGAGTGGTCTGAGGAAGCCAGAGCGGAAGGGAATGTCTGCAAGTCAGATATCGGACAGAGAGAGGACTAGGCTCTTAAACATATGAGGAGCTTTCCAAATTCAAAAGGAAGAAACAAATCCAATTAGACAATGGGCAGAAGGTACAATGTGTTATTCAACCAAAAAGACTATAAAAATGTCAAATATATATGAAAAGATGTTAAACCCCTTCGTCAGAATTACAGGCACACTGAGCTACCACTGCCCACCTGTGAGAACAGGCACAATGAACAGTTTTAGGGCTGGTGAGACTCTGGACCTGCCATTGCTGCTGGTGAGAGTGTGATATGATGCACTCAGGAAAACAGCTTGGCGGTTTCCTACAACACTATCTATGCAATTACTGTGTGATCCAAAAATGTCACTCAGACATCTCTCCCAGAGAAATGAAAGCTTATGTTTGCTCAAAACCTGCACATGAATATTCATAGATGCTTTATTTGTGATTGCTCCAAACAAACTTGAAAAAACTCGCATGTCCTTTTACGAATGAATGCTTAAGCCAACCGTGGAACTTACACAGGACAGAGTAGGACTCAGCAGTAAATCACACTGCATTTTGATATACTTAATGAGAGGTGGGAAATCTCCAGAGGTTTATGCTGTGTGAAAAAACCCCAAGCCTAAAGTCTACATGCTAAAAGATTTTATTTTCATATGAGCCATAGTTAATCTTCATTATTAACATGGGTCCATACAAAGTCTCCTAGAGACACACCCCAAGCAGATATGTGAAAGTGTTTCCAGAGAAATTCAAGCGTGGAGGGAAGAGCCTTAAGGGGGTGCCACCACCCCCATGGGAGGGATCCAGGCTGGGTAAAGTGAGACAAAGGGGAACGGAGTTGAGAGCATCCATTCCCCTCTGCTTCCCGTCTTCAGAGTGTGACCAGCCACCCGTCCATGACAGACCGCGCCCCTCGAGCGAGGATCCAGATGGGCTCTTCTGCCCTTACGTTGCTTCTTGTCGGGCATTCGGTCACAGCCGTGAGAAGAGTAACCGATACAGTACGTTTCCTGCATTAGTCAGGAGTCTTCCGAGAACGGAACACAACAGACACGCACGCACGTCCGTGTGTCCAGCCTGCTTTTCTGTTGCTATGACAAATACCATGACCAAAATCAACTTGGAGGAAAGGGTTTATTTCATCCGGCACTTTACAGTCCACCATCAAAGGCAGTCAAGGCAGGAGCCGGAGGCAGAACCTGGGGCAGGAACCGAAACAGAGAGGAGGAGGAACGCTGCTCACTGGCTTCCTTCCCTGGCTTGCTCAGCTACTTTTCTCATACAGCTCAGGCCCACCTATCCAGCGTTGGCACTGCCCACAATGAGCTGGGGCCTCCTGCGTCAATTAGCAATCAAGAGAATGCCCTGCAGATATGGCCAGAGGCCATTTGGATAGAGGAAGCTAATCAGTTTAGGGTCCTTCTACCCAGGAGACTCTAGTTTGTGTCAAGGTGACAGCTAGAACCAGCTATGACATCCACGAAGCTAACACACCATCATGGAGATCAAGACACCCTACTGTTTGCATGCTGGAGATCCAGAGAAGCCAGTGTCACTCCAGCGCAGAACCCAAGCATGGAAACCAGAAGAAACAATGGCACAAGTTCTAGTCCTCAAAGCCAGAGAACCCAGACAGCCGAGTTCAGCCCTAATCTAGGTCAGGCCTAACCCATGAAGCAGGAGTCGAGTCACAGAGGACCCCTATCCCAGCTCCCACAGTCAGGCACAGTGAACCCCTGCTTGCTTTGCCTTACTGTTCCATGCACTCCCTCAGGGGGTTGGCTGATGCCCACAGGCTCTGGAAGGGGTATCTGCTTTCCCAGTCTAATTCAAATGCTTTATTGGTAAATCCTTAATGGTATACCCAAAAGGAATCACTAACCACTTATCTGGGGTGCCCCATAGATCAGGCAAGATGAACTATGCAGTTAACTTCCACCTAGCAGTAGGCATCCTGGCTGTCTGGCTCTTAGAAGCTTCCTGTCCCCACTTCTGCAATGCTCCCTGGACCTGAGGTGTATGGGCCACATTGTAGATGTGTCAGCTGGGGCTCTGCACACCATAGTCTCTTACTCTTTGCATTTTGACCAACTGTGGGTCTCTAGAATAGCCTCCATTTGTTGGAAAAAGCTTCTTTGGTGAAGGGTGAGAGCTACACTTATCTGTGTCTACATGGCTAAGAACTTAGAATATTGTTAGGAATTATATAGTTTTAAGAAAATTGCTAGACAGAGTCTTCGAGACGTGACCCAGATGTTGTACCCATGAGATCTCAACAGTTTGGTTGCCTGATAAGACCTGCAGAATGAGGCCAGTTGACATGCCAAGTTGGATGGGGGGAATTTCACAAGCTAACACCCCTAGATGAAAGCCACCTGCAATTCATGAATTCATGGGGGAAGACAGGGAAAGTCAGTTTTTACTAAGTAAACATTTTTCAATTAAAAAACTATGCATGCGACTGGAGAGATGGTTCAACAGTTAAGAGCACTGGCTGCTCCTGCAGAGGACCCAGTTCAGTTCCCAGCACCTACAGGGCAGCTAACAACCATCTATAACTCCAGTTTCGGGAGATCCAGAACCCTCTTCCGGCCTCCATAGGCATTGCATAACATGGGTGTCTGCTCTTCATACATGCAGACAAAGCACTCCTACACATACAACTAAAAGAGAAATTTTAAATATATAAAAATTTATTTGTCCCAAATTTGTGTGCCATGAGCATTTTGTGTGCACCTATGGGTGCAATGCCAGTGGAGGTCAGAAGAGGGTGTGGGATCACATGGAACTGGAGTTACAGACAGTTGTTAGCTGCCATGTGAGTGCTAGGAACTGAACCCAGGTCCTCTGCAAGAACAGCTAGTACTCTTAACCTGCTGCGTCATCTCTCCAGCCCCATAGACTGTGTTTCAGTGTGCTTTTTTTTTTTTGCATTGCTGACACTTCAAGCATTTCTTAACCAAAACTGTGGAACTAGAAAAAGCCGTATGCTTTCAAGGAACAACTTCAAGAGGAAACGAAACTTGGTTTTCCTATGTGGCCAGTCAGCATCAGATGTGGGGAACACTGGTTTGGCCTGTCTTGGGAGACAGGAGGGCAGGCTTTGCTATACACCCAGGGGAGTGGCTCCCTTGCACACAGTTTTTCTTCGTCTTTCAGTGGACTCCATCATCCCATAGTTTTCCCTGTGTATGAGCCAAAAAAGACAAGGCACAGAGCACACAGAAGTAATCTCATCGTAAGAAACAAAGGTCACCCCACCCAGAGCAAACAGCTCTTTATTACCTCTGACTGGGTCTGTCATTGAGTCCTAAATTAGTTTGTGGGAAAGAGAAGCTGCTTGCCTGTTTCTTCCTCTCTTGCTTAAACAAACAGTGCTCTCAGAAGAGTCTGCGCTACAGCAAATTACGATATTTCCAATAAATTCCAACCGCGCTGCTATAGTAACTGTCTTCACCATGATTAATGTAGGGACATTAGGAAAGTATGTTATTATTATTCTAAATTAGGTTTTGCTTGAATTAATTTTTATGCATGGTTACCAAGATGTAAAAGACTTTCTGAATTGCAAATTGTAACATTCCTACCTTGGAGATGAGATGAGATTTGTGAACACAAGGCCCCCTGCTGAAGGATTTTTCGGTCTGACTATTTGCCTAAGGGCCAACATATTATTCAGTCAGTACCCTGCTAAGGACCTGCAGCTCTGCATCCACGGAGCCTGTAGTTAAAGATCTTCTCCTCACATCACCCAACTGAATCTACTTTGTGGAGAAGCACAGTAGGTATCCAAATGGCGCCATGTTCATGGTGTGCATGGAGCAGGCACACACATGGAGGCCATCCACATGACTTTCTTTTCTCTTTTCAAATACCCTTTCTACCAGTGACAATGGAAATCAGGGAAATTAAAACATTAAGGACCCTTGACCTAGTGCTTACCATTCAGGTCTTGAAGTTTGACAGGGTGTCTGTTGTATACTAGGAATGAGGGGTGCTACCGATCCGTGAAGGGATAAGACTGGTCCCCATCCTTGTGGAACTTACAGCAAGCGCCTGGAGACCTGGGCTTGTGGTGGGAAGTGAGTCAGAGAGAGAGTTGGTATGTGGTGCAACATTTGAGGGCCAAGCTGGTGGCATAGGGCTGCAGGAAACTAGAGAACTCACAGAATTTTAGTCAAGGCAGAAGACCTCATTTGTCTCCTTGAAATGTCTGTTTAACTGTGGGATGGGAAGGAGATCCTGGGGAGGTAACAGGGAAAGAGAACTCTTCAGGTCTGGGCCTGGTTGTCTGTGGCAAATGGGTCATGGAGATGTGGACCATTGATTTGAGTGATGGGGTAACAGACAGCCAAGAGTGGGTTTTAGGGCTTTGTGATGACATGGAAGAAGAGGAGACATGGGACAAGGGAGCACCAAGACCCTTGGTCCTCAGTTCCAAGTAATCATTAAAGGAGAATTGACTTAGATACTTGGATATGGAATTGTGGATCTGGGGAGACAGGCACAGGCCAGAAGTCGTGCACTGGGAGTTATTACATTCTGGATACTGGGAATCATAGGGCTACATGCTCACTGAGCAGCCAGAGTAGATGGAAAAGAGGAAGGAAACTTGACCTTTGAGGAACCTTCTGTGATGGTTAGTTTAGCTGTCAACTTGGCCCAACCTAGAATCTCCTAGGAAGAGAGGTTCAAGGGGGTTTGTCTAGATCAGGTTGGCCTATGGGGGACTATTCAGATTACTTTAGCTGATGTAGGAAGACACGGCAGGAGGCACCGTTTCATGGACCGGGCCCTGAACTGTGTAAGGATGGAGGGAGTAAGCTGAACTCACATGCATTGCTCTCTGCTCCTGGTGGTGGATGTGATGTGATTAGCTCTTTTCAAGTCTCCGCTGTCTTGACTCCCCTGCTGTGGTAGATGTCAGCCTGGAATTGTGAGCTAAAATAACCCCTTTTTTCCTATACTGCCTTTTGTCTGGGTGTTTTGTTACAGTCACGAAAGGAAACCAGGACACCAGGTGTAAGCTTCGGAACAGCAACTGCAGAAATACAGCCAGCGTCCTGACTTGGATCTGCTCAACTCAGTGTCACCTGATGGAATCTGCTACGGGTAGAATGCATAGCAGGTGGGCTTGGATCTAGGCTTGGACCCTTCCGCTCAGCCAGGTGTTTGAGACGCAGCTGTGCCTCTGCGTCAGGAGCTTGTGTGTATTTATTGCAGCATAAGATGCCACCAAATAAGCAATTGAGCAGAGAAGATTTCTGTTAAAGATGAATGACAGTCCTGTGGATGGTTGTCCTCTGCCCGGCTCCTGCCTGGGTAGACCTCGTCAACTGCTAGGTTAACACAAGGCATTGGCTACTCTGAACATCATATTCAAATACATTTTGTTTACACTTATCTATGTCTTTGAGTAAACATTTGGAATGTTCAGAAAACGCCGAATCTGATAGTCAGAACGTCTTTAATTTTATGAAGAACTCAGATAATTTTTTATTTCTGAAAAAGTGATGGCATATGGGGAAATGAAGCTCTTACACTTTGTGGATTCCACACAGTCCTCATTATCTCTGGCTCTTTGCAGTCCTTCCTGCAGATCAAGGCTCCTGCTTACTGTCATCACTCCACAGCCCAAGGAACTTGCCTGACAGCTCTTCCACTGTAGTGAGCTGGGGATGAATTGCCTCGGCTTTTATTTGGCTGAAAATATCTTTACTTAATGCTCCTCCTGAAAGGTCTTTAGGCCGGGTATAGAATTCTGGATTGATTTTTTTCCCACCAGTACATAAAGATATCATTGAATTGTCTTCGAGGTCTGTTGTTTCTGCAAAGGATTTGTGTTAGAGTTCCCGGATGTGGTGTGTTCCTTTCAAGTTTCCTTTCTTTGTCTTAGTTATCATCCAGGGGCTAAAGTCTGCCAAGAGCTGTGTTTCTCTATATTCTCCGATTTTCTCTGTAGTCTCATGGGTGGGCTTTGCTGAGTGTACCGGGTCTGCAGGGTGAGGTTTACCTGCCCACTATATCTAGAGTGCAGATGCGTCCTGACGTACGATGGGATTACATATACATAACCCACTGTTAAGTTGAAGATGCTGAGTTTAAGATGAGGTTATTAACCTAACCCATTGAGTACCATAGCTTAGCAACACAGCCCTCAGAGACTGTTTACCTTCTTATCAAAATTCAAACTTCAAGGTTCAGTTTTTACTGAATATGCTTTCACACCATTGCAGAGAAGCAAAATCTAGAGCTGTCCCACAGCATGGTGGGGACCGCATCCCTTCATTCTGTGTCCCTCGACACCTCTAATCTGCAGATTGTACAAGCTCTCTCCTGAGCTTCCTGAAGATCATTTGCCACTGGGTCTCTGGCTGAGACTCTGTGGCTTCTCCTTGTGTGTCTTGGGGACTGACCCTTTGCAGAATTGCCTATTACCCAGTTCCCATCCTGTGACTCCCAGATGCTTGGGTTGCTCTGGCTTTTCTTGGGGGCCCTGTCTCTGTGTGATGGTCCAGAGCTGGCTTGAATGGAGCCAGGTGGGGCTCCCTCAGTGTCTCTCTCCCCATTTGGGGAGTCAGCCCGGTTTTTTTTACTGTTCATGGTTTATGTTTTACACTTGTTTATGGCAAAGATGGACTCAGGCATCAGTTACTTAATTATGGGTAGAAAGATAAATCTCTGAAGACTGTTCCAAAGTGAGGTAATGGGTTTATCATGCTTAGCAAAATGTCTGCCAAATAGTGGCCACTCGCTGTATGACATATATGGCTATTAGGACTGGGTTTTCATTTTTGTTCTGCATCTGATAGAGGGAAAACCAAAACCATTCCATTATCAGGTGGATGGACTGAAGGATGAATGGGTTGATGAATGGGATGGATGGGTAGATGAATTGATGCATGGATAGGTGAATAGATGGATGGGTGGGTAAACGGATGACTGAGTGGGTGGTTGGATGGGTGGACAGGTGTGTGGGTGGGTGGATGTTTGGATAGATGGGTGGGTGAATGGATGGGTGGATGGATGGATGGGTGGGTGGTTGAATGGGTGGGTGGTGAGTGTGTGGATGGGTGTATTATAGATGGGTGGAGAAGTGGATTGAAAGATGGATTAGTGGATGGATGAATTACTCGGCTTTAATAGACTCAATAAGAAGTCTTTGGTAAGACTGGGCTACAAGGAGTCTGTGAAGTCGCTAAAATTACTTGCAACATTTTGGGGCCATTTTTATTGGCATTTTTACAATTTCCTTGTGATTATAAAACATTTATCTAATTTCCTAAATATTGGTATTAGTTTATCTACTTATTTCATTGTATTGTTCATATTTGAAAATAGATTGAATGGTTTTATGCATCTAAATGTCAATCATCTTATAGTTGTAAATACAAAGCATTCTGCTAGACGCTGGGCATGTGTGGTGTCAGGAAAACTAGGAGAGAGATGGAGAGAGAGAGAAAGAGAGTGAGAATCCCGACTCGTGCCTGAGAATCCATCAAAAGGTTGGCTGCACATTGGTTCATTCACAAACGTAAAAAGGAAAGCACACACGTGTAGAAATGAATGTTGGATAATGTCTTTGCGACATAGGGGCTGTTTAAATAAAAATTTAGACCACAAACTATACAGCATCAGCAATAGCAGTGGTGAAAGAAAACAGAGAAAAATGTTCCTTCTGTTAGTGAAGACAAACCTGGCAAAGCAAGGAGAAAAGCAACCAAGAGACATGGCCGGGTCTGCAGTTAGCAACGTGCATGTGGGCGGAGCAAAGGGAGTCCCTTCAACAGCACCTGAAGCAAATACGAACCTGCTTAGAAAATAGGAAAGGACGTGGATGGAGGATGTGTGGAAGGGAGTCACAGTCACGTGTGGAGTCAGTCACGTGTGGAGTCAGTCACGTGTGGAGTCACAGTCACATGTGGAGTCAGTCACGTGTGGAGTCAGTCACGTGTGGAGTCAGTCACGTGTGGAGTCACAGTCACGTGTGGAGTCAGTCACGTGTGGAGTCACTGTCACGTGTGGAGTCAGTCATGTGTGGAGTCACAGTCATGGTGGAGTCAGTGTGGAGTCAGTCACGTGTGGAGTCACAGTCACGTGTGGAGTCACAGTCACGTGTGGAGTCAGTGTGGAGTCAGTCACGTGTGGAGTCAGTCATGTGTGGAGGCACTGTCACGTGTGTGCACACAATTGCTGAACAGTGAGGGGAGCAGAAGGACTAGATGAGCAGGCACCGCACATGGCTCCAGGGCCCAGAATGGCAAAGCCGTGTGTCAAGTGCTGGCAAGTGTGGACTCCAGAGCCCCCAGGCTGGTGAAGAAGCTGAGGTGGTCTGCATTGCTTCCTCAGATCACTTGCATCTGATCCTCAGAAGCAGCAACCTGTCACTTGGAGGCACACGCATGCATGCACACACACGTGCGTGCATGTGTGTGTGTGTGTATGTGGGTATATGCTTGTATAAGCATGTACACATACAAAGGTATATGTATGCATGTGTATTTACATGTATTCATGTTTTGAAGAAATTCTCACAAAGATTCATACAGGCCACATGCATGCATGGACAGGTAAATGCTATGGCTTACTGGACAAAAATTCAAGATGATGTAACCACACAGGTGTGTAGACCGAGAAATGAATGACCTATGTATAAAATAAAGTATCTGTCAATGATGATGTGCATGCATCTGTCAGGACACACAGACATCGCATACACACCACACACATTTGGCCTTTATTCAAACAGTTCAAATATCACATACAGAATACACACATTACACTCACCCCCCCCAAAATGTACACATACACACATAAACACACGTGTCACACATACACATACATCACACATATCACACCTATATTATACCCACATCTACACCCATCACATACACCTACACATATATATACACACACATAACCACAAACTTCACACATACACATACCTCACACGTGTCACATGTACATGCATACATTACACCCCCACATACTGTTTGTGGAACGCTCTTCCCTTCCCGTACCCAAACTGGTCATATAAACACCTGAAAGTTCTCTTTCAGCTCACACGTAATGTTATGTCAAGATAAAAGACTCCTGACCTCTGAACCAGATCAAGTTTCCTCTAAGATTTTTCTTTTTCCAATGGCTCCATCTCACTGTGACCATCGATAATTACCACATAATTATTGTGATGCTGTTTTCTCCTCTTAGATACATAAGCCCAAGAATTCTGTGATGTCACTGGCTCCCTGGCTCCAGACACCCAATAGGTGCTTTATTTTTTACCACGGGAACAAAGAACTGTTTGAATAAAGGCCAAAGGTGAGAATTGGACCATTTTTCTCCTTTTAAGCTGATTACATGAAAGACTTTAGAAGGTACGAGACTTGAAAGCCGAGCGCTCACCCGACTGTCCCTGGATTTCAAGGAGCAGGTCAGTCTTGACCCTCATTAGATGTTCAAAGGGAACTTCATTAGCTGTTCTTGATTTAACGTGGAAGGCACCCCTGTCCGGGGTTTTCCACCGGGGAGAGCGGAAGCGGGTAGAGCTCACACTCAGATGGCTTCAGGTCTGTTTTCTTAAAACCCATCTCATATTTTTGAGTGTGTCTTTCTTTAAAGCAGAACAATTTGGCACAAATTCATTTAAAATTCAGAATGGAAAAGTGATGTGCTAGTTTTTCTAACCATTTGGCAACTTCTTTCCAGTGTATGCTGTGAAATGGTGATTTACATTGGGTGTGCTGTGTGCACTGACATTGGGTGTGCTGTGTGCACTGACATTGGGTGTGCTGTGTGTACTGACAT
>NW_008346900.1:329213-339369 GCF_000622305.1 Nannospalax galili | reverse complement strand
GCATGGGCATTGGGTGTGCTGTGAGCACAGACATTGGGTGTGCTGTGTGCATGGGCATTGGGTGTGCTGTGAGCACAGACATTGGGTGTGCTGTGTGCACTGACATTGGGTGTGCTGTGAGCACTGACATTGGGTGTGCTGTGTGCATGGGCATTGGGTGTGCTGTGTGCACTGACATTGGGTGTGCTGTGAGCACTGACATTGGGTGTGCTGTGTGCATGGGCATTGGGTGTGCTGTGAGTACTGACATTGGGTGTGCTGTGTGCACTGACATTGGGTGTGCTGTGAGCACTGACATTGGGTGTGCTGTGAGCACTGACACTGGGTGTGCTGTGTGCACGGGCATTGGGTGTGCTGTGTGCATGGGCATTGGGTGTGCTGTGTGCACTGACATTGGGTGTGCTGTGAGCACTGACATTGGGTGTGCTGTGAGCACGGACATTGGGTGTGCTGTGTGCATGGGCATTGGGTGTGCTGTGTGCACAGACATTGGGTGTGCTGTGTGCACAAATATTGGGTGTGCTGTGTGTACGGGCATTGGGTGTGCTGTGTGCACAGACATTGGGTGTGCTGTGTGCACTGACATTGGGTGTGCTGTGAGCACTGACATTGGGTGTGCTGTGAGCACTGACATTGGGTGTGCTGTGAGCACGGACATTGGGTGTGCTGTGTGCACTGACATTGGGTGTGCTGTGTGCATGGGCATTGGGTGTGCTGTGTGCACTGACATTGGGTGTGCTGTATGCACAGACATTGGGTGTGCTGTGTGCACAGACATTGGGTGTGCTGTATGTACAGACATTGGGTGTGCTGTGTGCACAGACATTGGGTGTGCTGTGTGCACTGACACTGGGTGTGCTGTGAGCACTGACATTGGGTGTGCTGTGTGCATGGGCATTGGGTGTGCTGTGTGCACAGGAATTGGGTGTGCAGGAATTGGTTGTGCTGTGTGCACAGGCCATGGGTGTGCTGTATGTACAGATATTGGGTGTGCTGTGTGCAGGAATTGGGTGTGCTGTGTGCACAGGCCATGGGTGTGCTGTATGTACAGATATTGGGTGTGCTGTGTGCACAAACTGTGGTTTTCTTTTTCTCTTGTGTTAAAAGTTAAACCCACTGGACTTTGGCCTTGGCACAGAGATGCTGCTGGGCTTTCCTCGAATGCTTCTATTCCGAGGACATGCGGGAATTCACAGTAGGCTGTGGAGGCCTCAAATATCTGCTTAGATTTACTGAGGTGGTTGGCTCTGTCTCAATCCTGGGTTGGCTCTGCCTCAATCCTGTCTCCATCTCAGCTTTGACAAGCTCTCAGTTTGGAGGTGATGCTGGCTCCTTTGCTGGTGCCTTACTGTCTGTGCTAAATTGCTTTGGTTTTCTGTTGAACAGTTTACATACATGAATATGCCTCCATGTTCCACATTTTATGAACATTTTAAAAGAAATATTTTATATTTGAATGAATTTCATGACTGCATGCATTAAGTATGTGCAAATGTGTGGAACTGTGTGTGTATGTGTGGATTATGTGGCTGCACTGTGAAGTGTGTGCATGTGCGGATTGTGTGTGCATGTGTGATGTGTGTACATGTGTGAAGTGTGTGCATGCATGTGTGGATTGTGTATGCATGTGTGAACTGTGTGTTCATGTGTGAAGTGTGTGTGCACATGTGTGCAATGACTGATCCAATGCTGACAAGGAAGTATTTGTAAGTTTGGAGTTGGGAACATCCATATTTCAGTTTTTCTAAACCCCACAGCCTTTACCTCTTCTGATGCCGTTTTCTTATTGTGTTAACTTTTGCATGTCCTTGGGCAATTTTGTCTCTTTGGAAGATATGTTAAGTGGAGTGGTCTTCTGGCAGCACATAGCTGTGACTTATGGTTAATTACACATCTTTTCTTTGATACACAGTAAACTGAGCAACAGGCAGGATCCCCAGTGACCAGGCCCTTCCCTGAAGACATGTAACTTCATCCTTGAAGACAGGTTTAAGCTGTTTTCTCTGGGTTCCTAAGTGGCATGATGTGGATGTCAGCATTCCTCAGAAACGACAGGCAGAGCCCCCTGATGGCTCTTTAACACTGTTCCCAATGAAGACTAGAGCTCTCACCCAATGGCATCTATGGAAGTTCTGTCATGTTCATCCCTGGAAGCAGACAACTAACATATTATTGGAGTAGATCTTGGGTAAAAAATAACCCTATATTTTACCTTAAAAGACCTGAGTTAGGAACTGCAGATTCTTACAAAATACACTTACAACTGCTCCATCCCAGAAATTGGATTGAAAACTCCAGAAAAAGCACAAATAACGGCAAACTGATTATGTAAAAACCAGCTGATGGCAGCTGACTGGAGGGGAGGAGACGCCAGACACGAGCAGCAACCTGGCACTCTTTGCTGTCGTATATCTCCCAGGTTAGAGTCCAGGACTGATCCAGCTGTGGAACTGTACAGCAGATGTGGGCACCAAAACCCCAGCTGAAACTCTGTCATGCTGGTGTGAGAGGCAGGAGAGAGCCCTTCGGAAGCTGCGGGTGTGGGAGGGGCCTCTCCCCACTCCTTCTCCTCCTCCTCCCTCCTTCCTTCCCCCTTTCCTCCTTCTCTTTCTCTAGTTTTCCCTAGCACCACTTCAATCATGACCACAGTCCTCTAACTGCATGTTAGGGACATGGAAAGTTAAATGCTCAGTATTTCCCCCAAATCCACTCCCAACACAGGGTCTTTGTAGCCCCAGTTGGCCTGGAACTCACTACGTAGACCAGGCTGGCCTTGAACTCACAGGGATCCGCCTGCCTCTGCCTCCTGAGTGCTGGGATTTAGGACGCATGACACCAGGACAGCCCAGCCCAACACTACTCTTAATAGAGCAGGGAAGCTGACACGCAGAGAACCCCGAGGAGGACAGAGTAGAGAAGGGACCCACAGTTCAGCTGCAAACCAGCATACACCTCTGGTCTGTCTTCAAGCACTGCGCGAGCAATGGATACCCCAGCAGCACAGCAAGGAGTCGACCCTCCAACCTGGACCCTAGGACTCCCAAGGGTCTCCCAGAGCAGGAACTGTTTGATGCATCAAGTTTGGTTTAACCCTAAGATGCAAGGCTGGTTCAGTCTCTAAGAATCAACCAACAAGGGTGAGAAGCTCAACCGAGAATTGATACTGAATCTCGGGGAGCGGAGGGCTTCTCAGCCTCCCAGGACCGAGGCAGAGCCAGGTGAGCGGATTCCAGCAAAGGCACTAACTCATTTTTTGTGTGGTGCTGGAGGTGGAACCCAGGGCTTTGGGTATACTCAGCAAGCATTCTACCACAGAGCTATATCCCCAGCCCATGTTAATACCTATTGATCCAATGTGGCCTTAGTCAGAAACACAATAAGCTGCCATATTGATTTTAAAGTTTATATGGAAAAGTCAAAGTACTAGAATTGCCAACATGGAGCAAGAACAGCATATCTGGGAGGCCCACTGAGGCCAGGTCTGTTACAGCATCTGCAGTTACGGTGGCGGAGGCAGTATGGCAGTGTCAGAGTGTTAATTACTTTTCTGCTTGCAATGACAAAATACCTGACAACAGGAACTTAAGAAAAACGGGTTTATTTTGGCTCAGGGTCCGTCAGTGGGGAAGGCATGACAGGTGGAGAAGATCTCGGCTGTGGTGGAAGAGGGCGAGGCGTCTAGTCACATCGCATCTCCAGTCAAGAATGAGAGGGAGATGAACACTGGTGCTCAACTCACTTCCCCTTCTTATTCGGTCCATGAACACAGTCCATGGGATGGTGTAGTACACATTCAGGGCAGGTCTTCCTTCCTGAGAGGAAGCTCTAGAAACACCCTCACACATACACACATGCACACACACACACACACACGCACATGCACACACACATACATACAAACACATAGCAGTCAACTCCTAGGTGAAATGGAGATAAGCTTCATAGACACAGATGGAAAAATACGAAGGAAGGAGAGCCATGGGATGACTAGCGGGATTCAAGTGACTCACGTCCGACACAGTCACAGACTCGTGAACGCAGAGGAAAAGTCTTCTTAGCAGAAGGTGTTGAGACAATTGAACATTTGGGCACAAAATAATTAGCCTCACAGAGACTGCACACCTTTCATAAAAATGAACCCAAGATGGGTCAGAAAACCAAATGTACCACAACAAAACTACAAACATCTTCTGGAATAAAGCTTAAGGCAGTCTAGAGATTTTCTTGCAACAGCAATGAGTTTTCTGATACGACAGCAAAGTCCTTGAAGAAAACCTGATAAAGTAGACTTTACTAAAATTAAAATCTTCTGCTCTGTGAAAAACATTGTTAAAAGAGTGAACAGAAAGCCATATAGCAGGAGATCAAAATATGAAATGATTCTTAAGATTCAACAATAAACAGTCAACCCAGTTAAAATGATCAAATGATCAGAACAGACATTTTGATCAAAGGCATGTGGGTACCTGAAAAGACAGCGTCACCAGATTACAGACATACAAACTAATGGCACAGTGCATGTGTGTGTGTGTGAGGTTAATCTTAGTTGTCAGCTTGATGGATCTAGAATCAGCCGGAGACAGATCTCTTGGCATGGTTGTAAGGGATTACCTTGATTAGATTAATTGAGGTGGGAATGTCAGCCCACTGTGGGTGACATCATTCCATAGGCCGGGATCCTGAACTGTGTAAAAAGAACGGGGGCTAAACACAAGCATTCATCAACTGTGTTTCTTGACTGTGAGTGTGGTGCGGATCTTACCTTATACTGTATAAATCTGACTTCTAGATTTTCATTCAAATGAATTGAAAATATGCATTCACTCACACATTCATACACATTTTTATAGTTTATTTAGTAATAATTGCCCAAATTGAAAACACCCAAGGCCAACTTCAACAATATATTTGTAAGTAGACTATGCACAGACTTTTCCATGGGGAGCCACTCAGGAGTTAGAGGGACACTACTGGGGGGACATTTTAAATGTGTCATATATACCTGATCCATTTACATGATATTCTAGAAAATGAAAAACTACATAGATAGAAAACAGATGAGTGGTTGTCAGCACATGACTCCAAAAGGTCATTGGGAGGGAGTATAGGGACCAACAAGAGTCTTCTGTGTGGCGCTGTGGTGGCGGACAAACGACTAAGCCTGGGTTACATAGTCAGAGGGCTTATACAGTAGAAACATGGCCTGTTTCAGGGCAAATGAAAACCTTTGAGAACAATTTAAAAATATAATCAATGAGGTTATGGAAAATCCTGGGTTGTCATGCCAGTGGTGACCACACATAACTGAATTACAGAAATGTTGCATTTCAGAACAGGAGGAAGAGAAAAAGTTTTGACCTAGCCTGCTCTGTAAAGTATTTTCAAGGGTTGCTTAAGGCCAGGCATGCATATGCAACCCACAGCCCTACACACTAGGTAGTGATTTTGTCTCATGGAGATAACACTTGAAACTGCTTTCTATCGATATCAGAGCTGCACACATGGTAGACGGATCACAGATAAGAGGTCAGGCTTTACTGTCACAAAAGGGTTCACCGTTAGGAAGGGGAAGAATAAAGTGAACCCTCAGGTGCAAAATTGGAGTCAGGATTATCAACATGATGCCTCATCTCTCTTGGTATGTGTGCAGAGAGATGCAGAATTAAACATGCACACTGGCATGTGAGTGGGGTTAGCAGATGCAGATAAAAGGGGACAGATGCATTTCCCATGTCTGCGTGCAGAGCTGGGACCTCTCAGAAGGGACAGTTCACCCAGCATACGGATCCTGGGCTCCAGGCTCCATTCTCCAATCGGAAGTCTCTGTGGAGAACAGGCTGGTTCTGGAGTTGCGGCAACAAAGTTCTAAATGGACCTGGAACATTTTGTAGTGCCCGAGAATTAAGGGAGCAATAAAACAACAAGTGGAGTGTGTTGTGTTGTGTTGTGTGTGTGGGGGGGGGTCTCAGGAGAACCCAAAGAACCAGTACCCAGTAGGCAAAGACGGAGAAACCTAAGTCACAGAACATGGGTTGAAATGCAGAGAATAAGATGTGTGTCCACGAATCCACACTTGATGGAATAAGTTAATGCATAAGGAGATAAGACAACTGCTCTTTAGAGAAGAGTTCTGAGAACAATCGTATGTGAATGAGGGAAGGAGAGAGATCACTGTGACACCGACTGTAACAATCATGGTGGATGACAAGCTGAGGTTAGTAGGAGAAACCTGGGAAATGGGGGCTTTGGATAGTTTTAGAGCTCTGACCCTAAATACTATTTGCCTAGTTTTTAGAAACTTGCCTATGTAGCTTGGGCTGACTTTGAACTCTCAATTCTCCCACCTCTGCCTCCCAGTGTTGGGAATCCAAGCATGCGCCCCCCCCCCACCTGCCTGGCGCTTTAAAACAATCTCTTTATCAAGTCCGCTTCTGGGAGGAGGAGGAGGTTAATCTCTCCCGCTGTGTACAGTGAAGAATGAAGGCCTTCCTAAGGACCAGCATGAAATGTCAGTGAACTATACTCCAGGGACCAGGGCAGCCAGCTTCTTTTTGACCTTCTGCAAGTTATGACAGTTCTCTTTTCTACAATTTCAAATGGCCTGGTTTTATGTTTTAGAAGTAACTTCACAATATGTTCAAATTCTCCTCTTGGTCTCATAGCCCGAAATAATATCAGGACCTCTGAGAAAATGTCCGCACACTCTGGACTGGAACCTGGGAAGGGAAAGATGGGGATTTGAATGTGGGGAACTGGACAGAGGTCACTTGACCAGGCTGGCCACCCTGAGCAGCTGCAGGGTGCCAAGAGGATGCCACATAGCCTGACATGAGGCAGTAAAATGGCAACCTCATCTCCTCACATGTGAGACCATGCCTAGTCAAGAGAAAGTTTCAGACTGTCTGACTTCAGGGGCGTAAGAAACGCAAGTCTGAGAAATTTCTCAAAACAGAGATTGCTAAGTAAAATGCAAGGCAGCGTCTTGGGTGAGAGTCTGGTCTAGAAAGAGGACATAAAGAAAAGCCTGGTGAAGAGGAATGAAGATGGTTCAGTGAGCAGCACTGCGGTGGTGTCCAAGTTTATTGACTATGGACGTAACATGGGGGCACCGGATCACTCCTAGCTCTTGTCACTATTTCCTGATGACTCCAACTAAGTTCTTTTATTGTTGTTATTATTATTATTGAGCTCTTTAAATTTCACATAGTTCCCACTCAAATCCAGACCCTCCTCCATGCCTCCTCCTATCCCCCACCAAGCCCTATACTCTGCCATACATGCTGAGTCCTATTCATTCAAGTGTTTATACCCAAGTGTCCTTCAGTGTAAATGCATCTCCTGGAGTCTGGTCAGCCCATCCAGTGGTCGTATGTAAGTCATACTCTCCCTCACCCAGCAGCAATCAGTCTCAACTAGTTCTCAATCTCATGCTGGCCACCACCTATTTTTCACCTCCCCATTGGGTCCTTGTATTATTGAGCTGACGTGGGTCCTGCACTGGACATCACCGCTGCCACAGGCTCACATGAGCAAGCCTCCAGTAGCCTGGAATCCTCCACCTCCCTGTAATCATGAACCAGTCCTGGCTCTTACAGTCTTTCTGCCTCCTCTTCCGCAGTGGTCCCTGAGCTGTGGGTGGGTGAGGTTCCATGTAGGAGTCCCATCCTACACTCTACAGTCTCTTATTCTCCAAAACTTGGCCAGTTGAGGCCTTCTGTGTGCATCGCACTCTGATGTGCAAGGAAGCCTCACTGGTGAGAGTTGAGGGGTGCATTAGCCCTCTCTGTACCCCTTGTTCCACTATGTTCCATAGGCCTTAGTTGCAGAGATTTGGCTGCAGATGTGTCACCTAGTACTGCGGCATCTCTCAGACATACAAACTAATTTCTGAATAGTGAATCTTTGATATGCAGGACACTGATTCTTTAACCTTTGGTAGAGCTCATGTAAAAATATTATATGGGTTAGCTTTACTCGCCAACTTGATATGACTTGGAATCACCTGGGAGGGGAGTATTGATAATTCTCTGATCGGGCTGGCCTCGGGTATGTTGGGGGTGGGGTTGTCTTGGTTGGTAATTGAAGTAAGAAGACCCAGCCCATGGTGGGTGGCACCATTCCCTAGGCAGGAGGTCCTGAACCATGTAAGACAGAAGATAACAGAGAGCTGCTCCTGACTGCAGATGTGATGTGACTAACCGCTACTGTGATATCCCTGAAATGGTGGCCTATAGCTTGGAATTGCAAGCCACATAAACCCTTCCTCATCCTATGTTGCTTTTTATGAAGGTATTTGTCACAGCCCCAGGAACGAAAATAGGACCGTCACCTTTAGTGGACAACACTCTCTAACACGTGTGTGGTTCGCATCTCTTCAGGTAACTTGCTTGCCCTGCAACGGCCACTTCCAGGCAACTCTTCCTGACTCCTGCTCCCATCCCTGCCTAAGAACCCTGGAACTTTAGGCAAAAGCTTTACAGCTGCACCTTGCCTAATTCTTACAATTTAGGGAAGCAGATTATAAATCCCCTTGCACGAATAGAAAACCCAAAGGCCAGAGAAGCCAAGACAGTAGATTAGACGGAAACAGAACTTTCTAGACTCTTGGGGACCTGAAGAAACCAGAAAATAGCTTCTTAGACAGGTGGATGATTAAGGGAGACACCAAAGTTCAACACTGGACAGGGAGAAACTTGGAGAAACCTGAAACCTCTGGTTCAAAGCAGATGGAGAGAAGGAATGGAGCGGCTCTGAGGCCAGACCTGGGCTGAGGCAGGAGCAGGAGGGATTAGAAGGCGGCATGGAGAATCGACTCGGAAACCGAAGCAGAACACAAGTGCAGTGTGACTGTCCAGATTTTGCTCTTTTTAATAAAAAGCCCAAGAAATTATGGAAACTAAAGAATATCCACTCTTGACAAATGGCCAGCATAGAGAGAAACACTTGAATTTATCTTTGCTTAGTGAATTAAATTTAGTATTTACAGGCTGACTGTGGGTGTTTACCTTGTATTCTTTCACACAGTTTCCTTCCTTTGTCACACCGTCTCTTTCTTCCTCTCCTAACAGACTTTAATGGAGGACCTGAAACTTTGAAGCCAGTAAAGGAAAACCAGGGAAGCACTTCCAGCGACAGACATGGTCAGTGGCTTCCTGGCAGGATTTCCAATAGCTCAGGAAATAATAGCAGGGCTGACATACAGGATTCCATGAAATAAAAAGCGTCTTAGCACAAAGGCAACAAGAATGTGTAAGGGGCCTACAGGCTGTGAGGACGCGCCTCCAGTGCGATCACGGAAAAGGGAGTTCGTGTGCAGAGAGTGTAAAGACCTAAAACCACCATTTAGTGGTGCCCACAAGTTCATGTTTGGAACTGACCAGTCGGGACTGGATAACTTATCAGGGAGGTTGTCCTTGGAGAAGACGGATTCTCCCTCCCTCAACAGCCATTGATTACCTGTAGTTCATCCAGGGGTGGGCCTTGGGAAATTTCCACTGTCCCCATTGGCTAAATGAAGTCAGTAGGCTCTTTGTTTGTATGTATGTATGTATGTATGTATGTATGTGTGTGCATGTATGTATCATCTATCTATCATCATCATCTATCATCTATCCATCTATCATCTATCAATCTATCATTATATTCATCTATCAGTATATCTATCAATATAATAATAATAATAGACGAAGTCATGAACTTGAGAAGTTGTAGGAGGAGGGAGGAGTTAGAGGGGAGAGAATGAGGGGCGGAAATTATGTAAATTCAGTATACTCATGTATGAAACTCTCAAAATAACTATTAAAGTACGAAACACCAAGAAGAAAAATAACCCGATCCTTGAATTGGATTTACTAAACTAGCAACTGAATATAAATTTTTGTTTTTCTTTTCTTTCTTTTTTTTTTTTTGAGACAGGGTGTCCTTGTAGGCCTAGATGGCCTAGAACTCTGTATGCCCACAAAGCTGGCCTTGTTTTCAGAGATCCCTCTGCCTCTGCCTCCTGAGTTGGGATTAAAGGCATGGGCCACTATTCCTGTTGCTAAACAAACACTTATTAAAAGAAGACTTTGAAATGACCAACGAATCCGTGAGAAACATGTTCAGCCTCTGCCCTCAATGGGGAAAAGCAACTCAAAACAACACCAAGATTCCCTGT
>NW_008346900.1:321422-329163 GCF_000622305.1 Nannospalax galili | reverse complement strand
AAAAAAAAAAAAGCAACAGGTGCTGGTGACGATGTGGGGAAAGAAGAGCCCCTAAACAGTGCCCAGTGCCAGCAGGAGTAAAGAGGGGGCAGCCAGTGTGCAAGTCAGGATGGCCATTCCTCAAAAGACTAAAAGCAGACTTAGTAGACATCACAACTGCTCCGTCTCTCATGGGCATTTACCCAAAAGCTTCCAAGTTAACACACCGGGGAGACTCCTGCACACCCAGCTGTGCTGGTCAGTTCAGCTGTGTTAGTGGATCAGCCTGGGTGCTCACTCATGGTGAGTAGGTAAGGAAACTGTGCTAGAGACACACTGGGGTTTTATTCGGCAACAAGACCTACATCGTGTCACCCGCAGGAAGATGGATGGAGCTGGACACCGTGATGTCAAGCAAAGTAACCGGGCTCAGAAAGATGAGTATTGTACACTGTCTCTGTATGTGAAGTCTAGACCAAAAGACAGTGTGGTGGAAGGGGGACTTCTAGGAAAGACTTAGGGGACTGGGGGAAGGGAAGGGGGAGGGACAGCTATGAAGGTATCATTCAAGTGCATTTTCCACAGGCAGAAGAAAGTCACAGTATTTTTTATATGAAAAATTATTTTATATGATTAATATAGGAAAATAAAATGTTTTTATAAAAGAAGCTAAAGACATGGAGAACCATGAGCAGAGAGGAAAGGGCCAGTTACAGTTTGACCATCAGAGGTCCCCCACAGCCCCTGAGCAAAGGTGGAAGTCTCAGTTGGTGGAGCTTTCCTGGGGAGTTCCGGGAGCTCCAGGACGTAGCTAGAGAAAGAAGTTCACGAGGAGTATGCCTTTGAAGGTTCAAGCTGGTCCTTGATCACGTCCTTTCTTTGCTTTCTGTCCTCTGAGGTGAACATCAAGGCCTATCCCCACCATGATGCTACAGTTCCTCATCGCAGGCTCCAAATGCCAGCCACGGTGACCCAAATCTAAATAACTGTGAGCAATAATAAGTCTTTCGTCTTTTAAATTGACTGTGTCAGGCGTTTTGTTACAGTACGAGAAGTACCTAACACATGGTCAGAGAGAGTCAGCAAGGTCCCCAGAAAGAGCACTGAAGACCACCACCAGTGTAGGGAGAGCCCCACCACTTCTGTTTGCTCTAGGACATCTTCCTTGAATGAGGGAGGGGAAGGAGAAATTCTACCCAATCACTCTGCAACCCAGGTGGCTCTGGACTTGGGAGGGATTGGGGTTTGAGTGTACAGTCCTGTCTGGCAGATACAGTGACCATACACACCAGATGGGAGTCTATAGTCTCACATGATCCATAAAGTGAGATGGAAGTCTGACCACAACAGACAGTCGGAAACCAGCTCACTCACCTCCGATCTGTCCACTGGGAGATAGAATCTGGTAATGTCCTGGGCGGGAGGAGCGTCTGAAAACATCTTTAAGGTACTGAGTGTCTGGCTGGGTACGAAGGCTTCTCTTTCTTCTGGTATGAGAGACTCAGGTTTGGGTTCACAGACATTTCTGCCCAAGCGCGGACCAGGGATGTGGTCCATTGTTCTGCCTGGATGCAGCATCCAGCAAATGCTCCTGATGTTCCCGCCTGGCAGTGCTCTCCACCCCAGTCAACAGGAAGGTCTGGGATAACCCCACAAGACCAGCTCATTTTCATTCAACAGGAAAGCTGGAGGATGGAAGAGGAAAGGGAATTGAGTGGTGAGGACAGTCCCTCTGCCCAAAGCACGGGTGGTGGTGTCTGCTGCATTTCCTCAAATGACCTGGCATGCAGGAGTAATTGCTATTTCAAAGAAAACTTTACTGGAACAAAGCGCAGCCTGACTCGAGCCGGCTTAGCGTTCACCTTTCCCACACTGCAGCTTTTATCTGGAAAATGCTAATGGGAACCACGAGTGCCTGCAACAGAAGGCTCCAGAAGGATTGGCCGGGCATCTGGGGTGTGCTGATGGAAGCGCATGGAAGTTCAGCCCAGAGCTCGACGTGGCCAGTATCTCCTATGCCTGTAATTGCTACTAAAGTTCAGGGTGGCATTTTGCTGATGTGTCTAAAATAGTCTACTTGGGGCCGTTGGATCCCGTTTGACAGCGATGAGGCTGAAGGGGCAACGATCCAGCTGAAATCTTGTCCAAGTCATTTTGATAAGTGGACCGGGTTGCGAAAGCGCCTTAATTGCTCACACATTCTTCAACTACTCCATTTAGCAGGGTCCTTTAAAAGGTCATTGATCAATCACTAAAGATGGGAAGTTTTACATTTTGCTTGCTTAACAAAACAGCCTTAACGAAATATCTCCTGCTTAATTTCAGATGAGCGGATACCAGGGTGTCTTTGCTAACAGGCAGTTAATCTTTTTAACTGCACTTGGGGAGATGGAGCTGCTCAGCCCTGGGTCGTTGGACAGGAACCTGGCACTGAGAGGCTCCAGAAGAGGGAGGCCTTTGATATGGACAGGAATTCTGAATTGAGTATTTAGACTTGGAAACATGAGAACACAGGAAGCTGTTGACTGGCTTGGTCTAGACCTCATGGGAAAATGGAAACAAACAGATGTGGGCTGCGTGCCAGGACGCACAGTGTGTTCTAGTTTGTTTCTCCATTGCTGTGACAAATCACTCTGACCAGTACCAACTTGGAGAGGAAAGGGTTTATTCAGCTTACCTCTCCCAGGTCACAGTTCATCAGGGAGCCCAAGGTAGGAACCTGGAGGCAGGAGCTGGACCACAGGCTATGGAGGAACACTGCTTACTGGTTTGCTCCCCTGGCCCCTGCTCAGCCTGCTTTCTTGTGCAACACAGGCCCACCTGCCCAGGGGTGGCACCACCCACAGTGGGCCGGGCCCTCCCACATCACACAGCAATCAAGAAAATGGCCCACAGACAGGGAGGGCCACAGGCCAGTCCAATGGAGGAGATTCCCCAACTGAGGCTCCCTCAACCCAGGTGTGTCAACTTGACACTAAAGCTTTCCGGCACAGGGTGTGAGAGGGAGCATAGCACTGGCTTCTGACAGTGATGATAACCTGTGAGCTCTGCACTAGATCCTTTTCTGTTGCTGTGACAAACACCATGACCAGAAGCAGCCTCGGGGGAGAAAGGGCTGTTTGGTTACAATTCCAGGTTAAATTGCATTACTGCAGGAAGTCCAGGCGGGAACTGAAAGCAGCTGGCCACAGCATGTCCAGAGTCTAGAGAGGGAGATGAATGCACCCATGCTGCCTGCTGCTGCTTGTGCCCAGCTGACTAACTCCTACACTGTTCAAGGCCCAGCCTGTGGGGTGGTGCCACACACATGCAGGTTGGCTCTTCCCCCCTCGATTAAGAATCCAGACAATCCCTACAAGCACGCCTACAAGGCAAGTTAACCTAGATAATTAATTCTCCATTAGGATTCTCTTCCCCGGGTGGTTCTAGGTGGTATCAAGCTGACAGTTAAAACTAACCAGCACCCTTTCCAACCAAACTAAGCAAGTAACCTCTGTGGTTTATGTGCATGCCTGGGCCATGATTCCTCACCCCCAGCCCCACGAGGACTGAGGTGGGTCACTCTTTGCTCTGTGGGCTGTTCTGGGCACTGTAGGATGATGAACAGCTCTACCAGGTGCCTGCTAGGTAACGTGCCTGCCCCCCGCCCTGCCCTGTCTCTGCTCCTGGTCATTTGTAGATGTCCTATCCTGTCTCATCTGAGATTTGCTGATTGAAGACTCAGAAGCAGGCTTCACCAAAAAAATAACAAAAATCCTCAGGATAAAAATATGAATCATGGTGAAGTGTGATTAGCTGGGTCATAGATCCTGTGAAGTGTGGTTGGCTGGGTCATATATCCTGTGAAGTGTGGTTGGCTGGGTCATAGATCCTGTGAAGTGTAGTTGGCTGGGTCACAGATCCTGTGATATGTGATTGGCTGGGTCACAAATTCTGGCTAAGATTGATTGGCCAAGTGCTCCCCATTTCAGTTAGTGAAGATCTCATATCTAGGCACCTTGAGGCCAGAAATAAGCATGGTGCATTTATAATCACATACCCATAATGCCTGTCTCTTGGTCACTTTTTCATAATTATTTTTTATTAATTTTGGGGGAAAAATAACCAGGGTACAGGAATGTGGTTGACAGAAATGCAGCAGGATGAAATATGGGAGAACAGAGTCCTCTGTTCCTGCTCATTTCCACTGGTGTATCTGGGAGATCCAGGGCAGATCAGCCAGGACTGAGGCCCAGGGTTCTAACATCAGGCAGCTGAGGCTCTAAGTCTTGGCTTCATCACCTGGTGTGTTTGGGGAGAAGCAGTGTGTCCACAGCCAGGCCTGGGGTGGCTGGTACAGCCAGGTGAATTAGCACAGGTGAGGGTCTCCCACTGAAGCCTGGTGCACCAGTATCTGGGGCTTGGTCACTGTATTAGTTACTTTTCTGTTGCTGTGATAGAAACACTGACCAAAGCAACTTATAGAAGAAAGGATTTATTTGAACTTACGGTTCCAGGGCGATTACAGTCCATCATGGAAGGGAGGTGTGGTGGCAGAGGTGGCTGGAGCAGGAGCAGCAGAAGCTAAGCTCTCACATCTTCAAGCAGGCACAGGAAGCAAGAGAGAGAGAGAGACTCGAGATCCAGCAAGACTTAAGAGTGCTCTAAACTTGCCCCCAGTGACCTGCTTCCTCCAGCATAGCCACACCTTCTAAGACCTCCCCAGACAGCGCCACCAACCGGGGACAAAATATCCAAATACTTGGAGCCTGTGGGGGACATTCTCATTTAAACCACCACGGCCACCATCTTTGCTATGGTAACGAGGTGCTGCTCTCTGATTTCTTTGGCTACGTCCTTGTTTTTCTGTGAGTCTTTGGCCAGCAAGGGCTAAGTTCTATCTCTTCTGTGTATCCAGGAATGAGCTCCATACTGTGCCCAAAGGAGGCACTCTCTTATCAGATGCCTGCCCTGGAGTGAATGTGGAGTGGCTAGAAAGAAGGATGGGTGAGAAGAGAGTAGATGTGCAGCTTGGACAGAAAACACCTCTGGGAGAGGAAAGGCATCCACATTTGTCTGAGTGTCTGAGCCCAGGAGAGGCAAGTGAAGGCCACCTGTGGTTACTCTCTCTTCCTGGGCACACAGTTCCTGGATGAGAACCCCTTTTGCAGATGGGGAAACATAACCATCTAGGTAGACACTTGTGCACACGGCACACTGTCCTCCAGATAGCTACAGCTCAGCTCCCTAGGATGTAAGGGAAATTCTCACAACTTGGTTCTGAAAATAGCTTGCAGGTTGATACTACGGGGGAATATGAAAAGTGACTGCCTTTAGAAGGACCAGAGACGGGGAGCAGGGGAACATTTTGCTGTAACCTGTACAGGGTAGAGAGGTAGGCCTGTGTGAGGTTTTGCAGTTTGTTTTTCTTCCCCTCACAAGTGGAAATTACAGATGTGGGGACTTTCCACACACAGCCTCATAGTCTGTAAAGTTGTAAAGAACAAGAGGAAAGTCACTGAGCATTGCAGATGGATTCTGTTTTCCTGGACTCCAACACTAAACAGAATTTTCAGTGTTAAGGGTATGTGGGGAAAAGACACAGGAGGTGGAAGGGAGGGGTGTGCTGGGGAAGCTCAGCCTCCTTGAAGCATCGCCTCATGCAGGCGTGAGCACCACACCAGCCGTCTCTTCCAAAACCCATCTGACGCCTCCTTCCAGCAAGGTTGGTCATTTCTGAGGCCTGGCAGGAGCCCCACACTCATCTAAATAGCATAAATATTCCAGCAAGATCACCTCCTCCTTTCCTGCCAGCCTCGGGCCATGGAGACACCCAAGAGTGAGCATCAGATTTCTGCAAGCAATCCGTTGTTTGGGGCAGGGAGTCCCTTACCTGATGTTTGATCATGAATAAGTGAAGAGCTTCGGATCACAGCAGAAAACATGGTTTCTGTTCAGAAGGCAGTGAGGGCTCTGATCTTCTATCTGCCCTTTGGAGGGCATGTGTGAGTGGTATGTGTGTGTGTGTGTGTGTGTGTGTGTGTATGTGTGAGTGTGTGTTCCTGGGTGTGTGTATGTTCATGAATGTGAGTGTGAGCATGTGGGCCTGAGCATGCGAGCATATGTGTATGTGTGCATATGTGTATGTGTTCATGGGTGTGTGTACAAGTGTGTGTTCATGGGTGTGTGTTCATGAGTGTGTGTATGAGTGTGTGTTCATGGGTGTGTTCATGAGTGTGTGTATGAGTGTGTGTTCATGGGTGTGTGTTCATGAATTATGTGTATGAGTATGTGTGTTCATGAGTGTGTGTATGTTCATGAGTGTGTGTTCATGAGTGTGTATACAAGTGTGTGCTCATGGGTGTGTGTGTTCATGAGTGTGTTCGTGTGTGTTCATGTGTGTGTGTTCACGAATGTGTATATGAGTGTGTATGAGTGTGTGTTCATGGGTGTCTGGTGGGTACCAGGCACTGACAGTGTTCTGCTCTGTTTTACCGTCTTCCACAATCAAATTATGGATTTTACTGCAGTCAAATTGAAGTGAGTAGTTATTCTCAACAGCAAGAGCCTCTTTCCAAAGCGTGGCTGTAGCTAGCTCCCCTTCCGGAGCAGACTCTCCATTCTATCCACAGGCAGAGGGATTAGGTGCACCAAGCTCTGGGAACAGAAGGTAAGTTCTAGGCCACAGGACATGGTCGCTTCTAACTGTACCCGGAGGCTGAAAGCCGGTGTTCAGTAGTGAGTACTAGAAACCTGTGTTGTTACTGAGGTTGGCCAGAGATAAACATGTTAGGGTCTGCAGAGTATCAACTTTGTTATTAATATTTGTAACTGTTAAAACAGCCACTGGGCATGTAATGAAACGATTTTTCACGTGAATCAATAGAAGCACATCCACCACAAAACAGTCACAAGTGGATTTGCGTCCATATAGTAAAAGCAATAAATTGTCCTGTACTGAGTTAACAAAAATTCAGAACAATTAAGCAAACTGCTGGAGGCCAGACAGTCCTTGAGGGTGGCCCTGGCCTCCTGAGACGCCGGCTAGATTATTTTTCTCTTCATCAAGAAGAAACTGTCCCATAGGAACAGAAGAGTTCCCTGAAAATCTCTGAGGTTTTGTTCACACTTTGCAGTGCCCCGCCAAGGAGGTTCCAGGCCTGAAAGACATCATGCCTGAATTCCAGCTCCAGTCCAGCATCTTTCCTGTGTTCTCCAGACCAAAGCGAACTAGTGGAGGACTGGAGGATCTGTATGCAGCCGAAGAGCCCGAGACCAGATAATTTGATTGCGGGTGGCTATGATTCTTCTTCTCAGCAAACTCTAAGGACAGCCCTCTCTAACCAGACCGGGGGGTGGGGGGTGGGGGGGTGGTGGTGTCTGATTTAACTAATCACGCCCAGAAGGTTTAACCTAGTCAGGAAGGTACTTTACTACACAGCCCTAGACTAATAATGAGCTCATTTTTTCTCTTGTTTGAAACATGCTGTGTGGACAGAAATAGACTTCTTTTTCTGTGTGCTCCCTGTGTATTTTCTCTAGCACAAGTAGCAGTGACTGTCTGCTGGGATCTAAATTAATCATTAAATGGGGTCTAGAAAGAGCCACAACCAGCCAGGTGTGAGGTGCAGGGTCCCAGCAATACCTCGGGAGCTTGTGTTTCTATCTAGAGTCTCAGCCTACAGCATCACATGACACTGTGTTGCCGAGACTGGTGTTTCATTTATCAAATCAAACAGGAAGTTTCTTCCAAACCTGGTTCTTGGCCTCTATTCTTCTCAAG
>NW_008346900.1:309437-321262 GCF_000622305.1 Nannospalax galili | reverse complement strand
AAGGAAGGAAGGAAGGAAGGAAGGAGGAAGGAAAGAAGGAAGGAAGGAGGAAGGAAGGAAGGAGGGAGGGAGGGAGGAAAGAAGGAAGGAGGAAGGAGGGAGGGAGGGAGGAAGGAAGGAAGGGAGGGAGGAAGGAAGGAAGGAAGGAAGGAGGAAGGAAGGGGGAAAGGAGGGGGGAAGGAGGGAAGGAAGGGAGGGAGGGAGGAAGGAAGGAAGGAGGGGGAGGGAGGGAGGAAGGAAGGAAGGAAGATCAGAGTTACTACAGACATTGGCATTTCTTTCCCTCAGCTACAACACCCACAATCTCCAGCTGTAGACCTAAAGCCCTGATCATGACCTGACCTCACATATGCAGTGTGTCCACCAGAGCCTGCATCTTGTGCCGTGCACAGCTGGGCCCGAGATGGCTCTGCCCTATAGTGGAGACAGTCTCCAAAGGACCACGTGTGGCCGGTAGTAAACTCCTGTTTGCTGCATCTAGAGAAGCTGCAGCCCCTGAGGCCAAAGCAGGAGACAGTCGCTCAAGGGGGACAGCTTCCCTGGTGGAAGTCTGAACTCTGAGTAGCTGTTTGCAGACCAAGGCAGAAAGAGCTCTGTAGACGGAAGGAACAGAAGCTGCAGGCCTCTTGGAGGGTTTTCGAAGAGCCAGTGACAGGAATCCAGGCTTTTACTAGTTTGTGTGTTTGTGAGTCAGGCCCTACCATGTGATCAGGGAAGTAGAAGATGAGGCTGGATGGCCCATGTCAGAGCTGGGTCCATTCACCCATTACGGTGGGACCTGGTCAAGCCATCAAAGCTCATGCAATCAGTGGTACGTGTGCAGACTCTACACTAAAAGTCCAGCAGCCAGTAAATGGAGGCAGACACTGTGCTCGGGAGATTCCAGTGGGAAGTGAGGACTGTCTGTGGTCAAGCAGAGAAACGCAGCTGCAGGGCACGGGGCAGATCCAACCAGGTAAACTCCCCCAGTGTTTAGGGAGGGCAACAGGACATGGAGAAGAGGTGCCTTTGAGCAGAGATGTGGAGGGGGAGGTTCTAACTTGCTGAGGTGGGAGGAAGTGAAGGGCGGTCAGGGCATGCCAAATGGGGACCAAGATGTATGAGGGTCTGACACAGGGAGAACAGGCTCAGCACAAGACCTGGGGGGAAGTCTGGGTACTCTGTCATGACCCATAGAGCAGGGTGGTGACATTCCCTTCCTATCCATTCTTAATGGGCCTGATTGTTGAACAAAGTCAGCAGGGTAAATGAGTCCCCAGCTTAGTGGTCCTCTCCAATGTCTGTGTTATACAAGAGAAGGCAGAGAAACAGGAGACAGGGAAGGAGGGAGGAGGAAGAAGAGGAGGAGGAGGAGGAGGAGGAGGAAGAGGAGGAAGAGGGAAAACAGGAAGAAGAAAAAGGCATATACACACATGGAAAAACAGGAAATCTCAGGGGGAGATACCCCAGTTGTGGCCACCTCTGAGAGACTGGGAGAGACATACATTTCCTTTGTGCATAGAACACTCTACTTCATCTAAAGTTAAGGTGGATGACATGTAAATTAAACACAGTAAAACAGAGCTATGTGTCCCTTCCTCTCTGGAGTTGTCTTCTGAAGGCTGGGTAGAAGCAGCAGGCTCCTGTCTCTGGATCTGTGCTGGTCTAGCGTGTTCCATGGGAGTCTCCCTGGCAACAGTCGGTTTCCACCTGAAGTGGAAACTGTAGCTGGGCTCTGTTGGATTGGAAATGCAAGTTCTCCGAGTGAGGCAGAGGAGCGCCGTTTAAAGGAGGATGGTCCTGCACCAAGTTCTCAGTTGGCACAGCTTGCAGAAATGCACCTTACTCTGCCTGTAAAGAGGAAGGTCTAGAGAAGACTTCCGGTTTCGATCAACTGGAGCTGAACGTTCTCTCCAGCTTACAGTCTGGCATGACAGTTCCTCAAAGAGGCCCAGGGAGTCTCAAACTGTTTTCTTTGCTTAATAACAAAGAAATAGACTGGACTTTCAGGGAGGTTCCCTTTTCAACTCTCACCAGGACGTCTGAAAACCAGCAGGGGCACATATGTGTTATGTATGAAAGGAGGAAAATGCAGAAACTTCTAGAAGCCAGCACCTGCCGAGAAAGTGACTAATGGCGTTTCCTGGCTCCAGAGGGCTGCCCTCCCCACCTGTACTTCCAGCCCATTAGCAAGGACTTCACAGAGAAAAATGGAGCCCAGGTGGCTCCCACTTGTAATTCATCGAGTGTCTGACCCTGTGGCCTGAGCCTGGGGCAGCTGGGCTGTCCATGCCTTCTTTCGATAGATGAATAATTGTGATTCTAGCTGCAGTTTGTAGGGCTGGTCTTGCTTAGCAGCTGTCCAGGCTCCTAAGCCAGTCTGCCATCTAAGGTGTTGTCCTCTGTAAACCCCTCTGGCTGTCTGGAGGTTGGGCCAAGAGGAGACTGATGTCACTCCTGGGATCTGGTTGTGTTCCAGAAAGAGGTGAAGAAATTTTGCAGATATTGGGAGAGAGGCTCCTAACCGAGTGACTGAGTTCACCGAGGGCCGCTTTGCTAGTCATTCACTGTGACGGAGCATCTGGCAAAAGCCATGTAAGGAAGGAAGCATTTATTGTGGCTCACAGTTTGAGGGTGCAGCCCATCATGACAGGGAAGCCATGGCAGCCGGAGCTGAGGCAGCTGGTCACGGCACATCCAGAGTCAAGAAGGAGAGAGTGGTGGATGCTGGTGGCCAGCTCCTTTTCTCCTCTTTATTCAGTCCAGGACCCCAGCACATGGGATGGTGCAGCCGACATTTAGGGGGCGTCTAGAACTTCCTTCCCAGACATGAGCAAGAACTTGTCTCCTAGTGACTCTGGAGTCTGTCACCTACCATGGCAGCTTACCCTGGAAGTGCTTTGTGTGATCAGATAAGCCTTTGAAAAGGGTGTTGAGGTCAGATGGACAGGGTCACAGAGTTTCATTGGAAACCTTCTCCCCACTGAGGAGACTGACCACCAGGAAGTGTCCATGTGCAGGGGAATGGTTACTACCTCTGTTTAAACTGGACCTGGGCCTCAGGCAGGATGCTGGCCACAGCAGACCCATCTTTTAAAAAATATTTTATGTATTATTTTTTATTTTAAGTGTATGAGTGTTTTGCCTGCATGTATGTAAGTGCACCAATGCTTGCAGTGCCCACAGAGGCCCAGAAGAAGGTGTCAGATCCAGTGAAACTCGAGTTGTGGATGGTTGTTAGCTGCCATGTGGGTGCTGGGAATCAAACCTGAGTCCTCTGGAAGAATAGCAAGTGTTCTGAACCACTGAGCCTTCTTCTCCAGCCCCACATCTCGGTCTCAAGATACGGAAACCAAACAGGGGATGCCTTTAAGGCGCACAGGATGAGAGGTACAGAGGCAGTAAGGTAACAAAATGCAAAGTTTTGGCTGACGACTTTGCAGCCATCTACGGCAGACAAAATGCAAAGTTTTGGCTGACAACTTTGCAGCCATCTACGGCAGACCGCAAGTAGTTAATAAAGATTGTTCAAGGCCTCTGTCCTCTCAGCTGAACGGAGGTTGAGTCCCACTTCCCTAGGTTCTGGGTTCGTGTCTTCCTGAGGAAGCAGCATCCCTCGTGTTACAGGGAAATTCTCAGCTTCGGAGTCTCTCACTGGACAGCTATGCTAGGCGAGTTAGGAGCTAAGTGATTAGAAGACTGTAATAACTCCTGCCTGCCTTCCTGCCCATCACCCATCCAGTCCATATTCTTTGTAAGCTCCTGTTGGAGCAGCAAATATATGGAGATCCAGGTCCCCTCATATCCCTGGTCTGTGCCTGTTTCCCCTCCTGTTTGTGTCCCGGCGGCGGCACCACACCTCGGGGCTTATGGTCACTCTGTGTGCTTCTGAAAGTCAAAGTTCACCCACTTCTGCTGGATGTGCTTCGTCTCTCTCTTTCACTTTGCTTACGTCTTCTCTGATTCTTTCTATTCTGATTTCCTAATTCTGTACATTTGTTTCAAAATGACCAAATGACAGAAAAGCAAGGATGATTTGCCTTTTACATTATAAATAATCCCAATAGGTTAGAGAGATGACTTGTAGGGCACAGGGCCTGCTGTGCAAGTATGAGGCCCAAGTTCAACCTGCAGAACCCCGACATAAAAGCTATCTGTGGTGGTGCGTGTCTGTCACCTGTGTTCATGGGTGGGGCTGGAAGCGCCTCCTAGGCTCCCTGCCAGCCGCTTCCCGCTTCCCTGTGTTATCACACCTCTGAGTCCACAGTGCAGCAGGTTTGGTGAGAGACCCTGTCTCAAAATATAAGGTGGAGATGACAGAGGGTGACACCCAAATTTGAACTCTGGCCTCCACATGCACCTGCATGTGTGTATGCAAGTACATACACATATGCACACATGCATGGACACACACACACGCATACCTCCCTCACAAACATTGATTTCAAGTAGCTTGCACATGCTTCCTTCAGGGTGTCTAAGAACCCCATCTCTTTATGTCAGCAGAAAGAGGGAGGGAAGTAAAGAAGGAGAGAGATACACAGAGAGACACACACACAGGGAACTCCATTTCATAATGTATTGAATATTCCAAGGCACATCTTAGCTTCTTCCTCCAACCTGTGGTGAGACACCTTCTCTCCAAGCCAATCATCCTGTAGTAAACTGTTCATAATTCAGGATGACATCCCCACCCTTCCTGTGACATATTTATGGCAAAGCACCCCAGTCCCAGGACCCTGCCTGAATGGGGCCATGGTCTTGCAGCTGAGTAGGACTCAAAGCAAGTTGGAGCCTAAATATAAACAGTGGGTCTTCAAGGTTATTTTAAAACCCCTGTTTAAATTGAAACTGAGGGGCCTGTTCAAAGGTGTGCCAGAATGTCTCCTAGTGATAGTGATGCGGCGAAGGCCTGTCAGCGCCAAAGGATGCAAAACTCTTCTATAAAGTGCTGTTGGTGCCGGACGTGGTGGCACACGCCTGTAGTCCCAGCACTTGGGAGGCAGAGGCAGGTGGATCTCTGTGAGTTCAAGGCCAGCCTGGTCTACATAATGAGTTCTAGGGCAGCTGAGCTACAGGGAGACCCTGTCTCAAAAAGACCAAAAAAATAAATGCTATTGGTGTGCACTCACTGGATACAGTGGTGGGTTTAATGAATTCTCTCGTGTGTCTCATACTTTGACATATTGACTCCTCCTCCCCTCAACTTTCCTCCCACTTACCTCCTTCCTCCCCTTCCCCTAGCCCTCCTCCCTCCCCTTCCCCTAGCCCTCCTCCCATCCCTTCTCCTAGCCCTGCTCCCTCCCCTTCCCCTAGCCCTCCTCCCTCCCCTTCCCCTATCCCTCCTCCCCTCCCTTCCCCTAGCCCTCCTCCTGTTTTTGTGTCAAGCGTGTATGTTACTGTAAGTATTTATGTGCAATCTGGGATTCACAAATGGGAAAAAAAGCATGCACGATTCGACTTCCCGGTCTGGCTTATTTGGTGCAGTAGGATGATCCATATTGAGCACTTCTGGACCCCAAAGACTGTAAGCCAGCGTGCTCCAGAGACCACTGGAGATCACGTTTTCTGCAGTGCCATTCACCGTTCAGGCTATGGAATTGGCCTCAGTGCCCATCAGTAGATGGATGGTAGCGGGAACACGGTGCACACACACAGTGGGGTTTACTCACCTGGAAAAAGAATGAAATTATGTCCTTTGCAGGGAAATGGATGTAGCTGGACTCATCTTTAAACCCCCACTTCTCGCCTCCCTCTGTTATCACACCCCTGAGTCCACAGTACAGCAATGTTTCGGATGTGAATTAAATTCTCCTTTAGGGCCTCATTTAGGGCTAATGGCGATGGCGTTAATCCAGCCTCCCTAGAGTGCGAAGCACCAGACCTGTCATCTGTTGAGCTAATTGAACTGAGCATGGGGAGAAATTAATGCAGTGTGGGCTTCTGCAGGAGCCACTGGCCAGGAGCTGTGGCCACATGCAGGGCACATGGACAGCCAGGCTGCTTGACCTTTGACAGGTGTATGTACACAGAGTGTTCAAAGGACAGATCCGGTGTGGAAACCATTCCACCTATGTGTGGCTTGGGGGATCCCATGAGTTTAATCGGGGTTACTTACAGAAACACAGGCAACTTCTGAGCAGCTAAGTCACCAAAGAAAAGTCTCTTTTGCCCGTTAGCTTTTCACTGGCTATGTGGGCTCATGGAGGGCAGGGCTTTGTGAGCACCTCTCCCCCATGACACACCATTGATGCACTTAGTCTTATGTGGCTCTCTAGGTGCTCGAGGATTAAAGAGGGCAGCTATCACCTCTTGTCCGGAGGACAGCAATCCCCAGTGGTGGTCTCTGTGTGACAGATGGCCAGGTGGAGACTGGCCACAGTCATGTGACTTGTTTAGGTCACCCTTGAGTTAGGTGAGAAAACGTGTTGACTGCGCTCGGGCCGTCGGCTCAGAGATCATTTTGATTAAAATAATCATCTCTTTGATGTAGAAGATAAAGGGGGAAATATTTATCCAGGAGGCAACGCTGGCTTCTTCCTCTTCAAACAGAGTATTGGCCGTGCTGTGAGGCATTTCCCGACTCCTTCCCCGGTCAGCAGGGGAGGCTGGGAAAGCAGATTAGTTGTGAAGTGATGAATCAGTTACCAAGCATGCAGGGGCCTGCTGCATGATGGGTATTGGACATTGTTCTTGGCGTCATGTCTTGCTAAGCTATTAAAATATAGATTAGCTATTGGGCAGCACTGGTGTTGACTATTGCATAAATTAGCTTATGCACTGCGACCCTGTGCTTGAAGAAGGCGTTTGAGGCAGCGCACCAGAGCGTACTGCTCGTGTGTTTTAAAGGATGCCCACTGGTCCTGCTGGCCCTGCTGATGTTAGTTCTGACCACAGTGGGAAGGACCCCTGCCGAGCCTTCAGCCAACAGCGACATGGAAGCCAGCGGCACATCTCACTGAGTTTTCAGCCCAAAGACATCTTCTGGTGTGTGCGTCCTCCCCACAGAGAAGTAAAGCACTTAGACTTGATATCATCCGAGTTTCTGCAAAGCGAATGTTCAGTTCCGAGTGCCGTGGGGAATTTGAACGCCCATGATAAATGGCCGACCGTGCAGCCTGGGATAAGTTTTGGAATGTTAACTTCGCTTTTCCCCAGAGATGGTTTATTAATACACGCTCTAGTCTTTGGGTTCAGGAATATAAATCAGATTCTATTTAACTAGGTTTAAATTGTGCTCCGTGTCTGATCCTATCTCCGTACAGCTTCTGAGTCGGCTCAGAAACTTCTTGAAAAATATATAGAAAATGAAGTTTCTATGGCAATGTAATTTGTTTTACCCCTAGAAAACTACAAAAGAAATAGAAACTGTCCTCAGACCAGTCTTTCTCTACGCATCGCCCCTCGGTTCCACTCACCAGGGAGGGAGGGAGGGCAGAGCTGGTGGCTCAATAAAGGGATCCAGGCAGTTCCTAGGAGAGAGAACAGACATTTCTCATCTTTTAAAGTAAGTGACGACTCATCTCAGAGTCTACAGAGCTCCAAATTTCAATTATTTAAATTGATGCGTCTCCAGTACCCCTCCCCCCGGCAAAGCTGCACAGCCACTCAGCATGGCAGGGACAGGGCAGTTACGTGTCCACTGCAAGTACGCAGAGCCAGAGTCCCAGGGCCCCCTCTGACCACTTAGCTGATATCTATGGAACACCGACCAAGAGGAGACTGTGGCCATCTCAGTGAGAACCGACAGCCAGACCTCAGGGGCCACACCGTCCTTGGAGTGGGGCGGCTGAGCACAGACGGAAAGAGCGGGTTTTTTTTTTTTTGCTGTCATTCAAGATTTCAGGGGAGAGATTAGAAATATGACATTTGGGTCCAGATTTGCAAATCTAAAACAAAGTTTTAAGATTATCAATACGAAAATGGCCAGTTCCATCAAACAGCTCTGTGTACTCCAGTCAGGCACGGGGAGGTGCCTTCTGCCCCTGGCTTCTCCTTCAGATGCCACTGAAATCAGCATCAGGACACACAGCCTCCCCAGGAGCACTCCATCTTCAGCATTTGGTCTGACCCGGCTGCAGTGATTTTATCTTTTCCTAGGATTCCCAGAATGAAGCCCCACTTTGTCAATCAGACACACACACCTGAGGATAAGTTTAAAAAAGTCTCATGAAGGGCTGGCAAGATGGCTCAGTGGGTAAAGGTACTTGCTGCCAAGCCTGACAACCTGAGTTCAGTCTCTCGGACCCACATGGAAGGAGGAGAGAACCGACTCCTATAAGTTGTCCTCTGATCTGCACACACACACACACACACACACACATACACACACACACACACTGTGGCTTATGCACACATACCCTCAGTACAATTATAAATAAAACACAATCATAATGCAAACTTTAAAAAGTAAAAGTCTTACAGCATAGCTGTGGTTATCTGTGCCCTTTGTAGATGGGACACTGATGTGTGTGTGTGGGGGGGTGCTGCTTAGCAGAAATGTCACTTCTTTTTGAGATATGGGATGATCCCTTAGAGCCCAGGGAGGATGGGGTTGGTAAAGATACCTGAATTGTAATGAGGTAAATCACAATCTCACTCCTGGGGGGATGTGTGGTATATCATAGGAGGCTTCACCCCCAGGAAGGATGTGTGGTAAGCCACAGGAAGCTCTATGTTGGTCCTGGAGCCTGGGGAACAACACACACAGTGAGAAACCGTGTCCAGGGGAGTCATTGCTGTGTTGAGGGACACAGGGAGAGGGTGCTCCCTGGCACCAGGCCCTGTCATCTCCAGGAGTCTGGCTCTGTTCCAGCTCCTGTACCTCTGTTACGGCTTAAATCTGCACAGCCTCCCGTAGGCTGCTCTGCTTATGTTTTGAATACTTGCTATCTGGGGACACTGTGGAGCCTTTAGGAGGTGGGATTTGGCTGTGGAAGTAGGTCAGGAGGGGTGGGCCTTCCTTAGGGAGTCATGCCCACTTCTGACCCTGGCCTGCAGATCCTGCTTCATGGTTCCCCATGATGAAGGCAGTTGACCACCTCACCACTCTCACACACTCTGGCCACGCCTTCCCTGCCATGAAGGACTGTGACTCTCAACCCATGAACCTCCCCTTCCTCCACTGTCTCTGCAAAGCATTTTGTCACAGTACTGCAGAAGTGACTAGTACCCCTCACACAGTGCTGTGCTCTCTGTCACTGCTGGCCTGGAGCCCACACAATGACTCTAAGTAGTTCCCGTCTGCTCCCTTTCACAAGCTCCTAGCCCGAGCACCTGGGGCAGCTGAGCTCCCACTCACACGTTATAACAACGTGCTGAGTTGGCACTTGTGCGTGTGTGTCCTAGGAGCGAGCCTCAGCTCAGTCTGTGTGTCCTAGTTCATTTCTGGACAAGAAGACTGACATGTAGTGATTGACTCTAGAAGAAAAAGTAAACAAGCAAACAGCCACAGTCATCTGTGCAGGAGCAGAAAGTCACTGGGCAGGCACGGCTGGCTTGAAGTATAATGTTCCAAACCTCATGGAAACTTTGCTGACAAAAGGCTTGGTCTTATGTAAGAATCAGAATCACTCAGCCGTGCATCTCTACAAACACCGAGTTCCTCCATCACTGAGCAACATGGAGGCCCAAACAGAAAATCACCCAGAAACCTGCAGGCTCGGCATAAACTCCAGGATCAGCCAACTAAGTCTTCTCTACACTGGTGAGATTAGGTCGCCTTTCCCAGCAGCCTGGGTGGAGATCACAGGAACAGCAACAGCAGGGGATCATGGGTAGAAGAGGATGGGGGCGTCTGGGAAAAGATGAGCTTTACCGTTTCATGGATCACAGGATACAGGAATAAGGTGGGTTTAATTAGACCTTGCAGGACCTGTCAGGCTAAGGAGGGTCTGTTTTATTCAATAGCCTTGAAGTTTTTCCAACTTTTCTTACAATAATCTTGTTTCTTTGAGTTGATTCTGTAATTACTTGGTAGCAGACACAGTAGTTTACTCTAGTACAATGGACCGTGAGAGCACTGGCCGGTCCGGGAGTATTCTGTAGACTGAGCGGGCTCGACCAGGTCCCTCCCCTCGGCACAGCCAAGGACTCACTGATCCAGCAACTAGCTGAGGCAGAGCTTGCTGCTGGTGCGGATGAATCCAGAGATCCAGGCAGGCAAGGGCACAGCCCTCACCCTCTACCTTCCCTATTGGACTCATTCACTGACAGCGCATCTCCAAACAGAAGCCTAGGTGGGCCTTGGCCATTCCAGGCTTCCATATTGATTGGTGCCGAAGTTCACAGATGCACAGAGATGATTTCCTGTCACAGAAGCTGTGTTAATCCTCAAGAGGACTCTGGCCAATCCTGTTCATCACATGCGTATCCCTGGAGGAATCATCCTGTTTCCATGTGAGAGACATGTGCATGGAGTTTGTAACCGCCCAGAGGGTGGAGACACAGGGTGTCAGATCTATTGTGGGGAGCCAGCGGAAATGCTCTGGGCAGGAGTCAGGGACCAGTACCAGAGGGAGCCCCCACCAAGGCTCCCGACTCCACCCAGGCCCCACAGCAATATGGGAATGTTGGACTTCGACTCACTCTATTGTGTGGTGGTTAATCACTATTTAAAATACATTTTTGCATGTGCAGGTGTGTATGTGGGAGGTGTGTGCATGTTTGTGTATATGTGTAGATGCACATATGTGTGTAGGTATTCTTATATGTATGCACATGCATGTAGGGGACAGAGGTCAACCTTAGGTCTCATTCTTCATGAGCCTTTGACCTTCGGTTTTTGACAAAGTCTTCACCAGGACTGGCGGGGGGCGGGGCAGGGGGTACATAGATAAGCCAGACTAAGCAGACTGGCCTGTGAGTCCCAGGGATCTGTCTGTCTCCGTCCCCTGAGAACTTGGATTCTAAGTTCTTACCACCACCACACCTGGCTTTTTCCCTGGGTGCTGGGATCCAACTTAGATCCCTACGTGTACTCAGAAAGGACTTTACTTACTGAACCACCCCCTCGTCCCATGGTCAGCTCTCTCATGTAATGTCTGCTCCCTTGGGCCACCCTGAAGAACACTAATGGCGTTCATGTGCTGTCTTAGCTCAGGGATGCCGTCACATGGTACAGACTGGGAACTTAATAGAAGTTTCTTGTTTTCTACTCTGGAGGCAATAAGTCTCTATATTGAGGTCTAGCAGGTAGTTTCTATAAGGGGCTCTCTGACTTGTAGACAAGTTGGAGAGAGGGAGAGAAAGCGAGAGAAGGAAAGAAAGAGGGAGCGATGGAGAGGAAGAGGAGGAAGAGGAGGAGAAAGAGAGAACTCCCACTCTGGTCTCTCGCTGTGTCTCTGTCTCTGTGTCTGTCTGTCTGTCTGTCTGTCTCTCTCTCTCGCTCTCTCTCTCTCTCTCTCTCTCTGAGGATGGTATCTCATTTATCCCAAGTTGGTCTTGAACTTGATATGTAGCCGAGAATGACCTTGAATTTCTGATCTTCGTGCCTCTACCTTCTGCTTGCTGGGATTACAGGTCCGTGCTGCCACATCTGGCCTGTGCGTACTGAATTGAACCCAGGGCTTCCTCCCGCTAGGTGAGCAATCTGCACCTCCAGCCCTGACGTCTCTTCTTACACGCTGATCTCCTGGGCACTCACTTGGGCTTCATCACGCTCCTGTGACCCCCTAATAAGCCCAGCCACACTGAGGGCTAAAGCTTCAACACAGGGACTTTGGGTGGCTCAGTTCAGCTCAGAGCAAGGGTCCCGCCTGTTTGTTTGGGGCGTCCCTGGGCATCTTGAGGAAAGCTTCTTGGTGGCTGACACGGTCCATGCCGCCCCTCCGCAGGGGTTCGTTTGC
>NW_008346900.1:287474-309270 GCF_000622305.1 Nannospalax galili | reverse complement strand
CCCCTTCTCGACATTGACTTTTGGAGGGTGGCAACTACATGCACACCCCATAGTTAAGAAGTGGGAGTTTATGTTCCACATCCTATAGGGTAAGGTGTCTGCTTAGATTAGTCCTGTTTACTAATCAGTTATTTATTTCTTTATTCAATCCTGTTTTAGAGGATGATATTAGAAACCCAGACCCGGGTCTCTGCACTTTGCTCGTTGCTCCCGGGGCGGTGCTGTCTGAGTGAGGAAAGTGTATATCTGCTCCCACTACAAATATTTTCTTGACAGTCATCTGTGTTAGCATTAACCTAAGCAGGAGCCCCTAGAGATGCCTGCACCTTGAACCCATCACCATGTGAGTGTTTCTCCTGCCTCTTGTTTTTATGTAACCCCTTATAATGACCAATCTTGGTTGCCAACTGACACAGTTGGGAAAGGGGAACGAACCTCCACTGAGAAATTTCCTCCATCAGATTGATGTGAGAGTGCCCAGCCCACCGAGGGTGCAGCCATCCCCAGGCAGATGGGCCTGGGCTGTGTAAGAAAGCTAGCTGAGCGAGCTCGGGGTCAAGCCAGTGAGCAGTGTTCCTCCACGGTCACTGCTTCAGCTCCTGCCTCCGGGTTCCTACCCTGAGTTCCTGCCTTGGCGTCCCTCAGTGATGCACTGTGACCTATAAGATGAAATAAACCCTTCCTTCCCCAAGGTGCTTTCAGTCAGTTTTTCTATCACAGCAACAGAAAGCAAGGTAGGACACCTCTGACCCCAGGAAGGAGGAAATGAGGGTTCTGGCTCCGAGCAGTCATCACTCACTCACTTACTTCCCACACATGGACATAACAGGACCAGATCTGTTAGCTAGTGCCCTGGGGAGGGGCTGCAACATCAGCGGCACCGCGACATGGCTCCCTGGTGCTTGTTTCCCAGACTCCAGATCCAGAGCCACAGGGGTCACACGTTCCCGCTGGGTGAGCTGTACCCACGTATGCAGTCCTGTTATGCTCAGTTTTTCCTCAGCTTGCGGCAGTAAAAATCCCCGGGTCATCTCTGTGATTTTGCTTTTTCCCGTCTCAAAGAGTTAGAGTCCTACAGGATGATGGAGTGTGTGTGTGTGTGTGTGTGTGTGTGTGTGTGTCTGTGTGTGTGTGTGGTGTGTGTGTGGTGTGTATATGTGTTGTGTGTGTGGAGGATGCTCTTTAACTGAACTCCACTTCTTGAGTTCTCACTGTATATCTAGAAGGCAGCAACGAGTAAGAGACAACTGTGGCCAGGCAGGATGGCATACACCTGTAATCCTAGCACGTGGGAGAGACTGAAGTCAGAAGGACTTGAGCTGCAGTCCAGTTGGGTTCCCACTCAGGTAGGGATGAAACTAGGGGTAAGTTGGAAAGAAGTTGGAATATTTTATTTTATTTTAATTATTTTCTGGTGTTTTTGAGACAGGGTCTCCTGTAGCTACAGATGGCCTGGAGCTTCCTATGTAGACCAGGCTGGCCTCAAACTCACAGAGATCCACCTGCTTCTGCCTCCTGAGGGCTAAGATTAAAGGCAAGTGCCACTACACCTAGTGCAGCACTTTCTAAGGGGCAGTGATTTATAAACCTTTCAATTTCTGAACTGAGGAATAGAAGAATCAGGTAGTAACCAACAAGCAGCTTTGATGCTCTTCAACTTCAGTCAGCGAATGTGGCTTGAATGATAGATCAAATGGACCAGTAGCAAACGAACCCCTGCGGAGGGGCGGCATGGACCGTGTCAGCCACCAAGAAGCTTTCCTCAAGATGCCCAGGGACGCCCCAAACAAACAGGCGGGACCCTTGCTCTGAGCTGAACTGAGCCACCCAAAGTCCCTGTGTTGAAGCTTTAGCCCTCAGTGTGGCTGGGCTTATTAGGGGGTCACAGGAGCGTGATGAAGCCCAAGTGAGTGCCCAGGAGATCAGCGTGTAAGAAGAGACGTCAGGGCTGTGTGTGCTGCCCTGGCTGTCCCCAATCCTGAATTCTCACACCAAGGTGCACTTTGGTGCCGCGAGGCAAAGCTGGTTTTGTCAAGCGCTTGGTGGTCCTGCACTATCTACGGACTGCTCATGGTCCAGACTCACCGCTCAGTTTTTCCTCAGCTTGCGGCAGTAAAAATCCCCGGGTCATCTCTGTGATTTTGCTTTTTCCCGTCTCAAAGAGTTAGAGTCCTACAGGATGATGGAGTGTGTGTGTGTGTGTGTGTGTGTGTGTGTGTGTGTGTGTGTGTGTGTGGTGTGTGTGTGTGGTCTGTGTGTGTGTGTGGTGTGTCTGTGGTGTGTGTGTGTGTGGTGTGTGTGCAGTGTGTGTGCGGTGTGTGTATGGTATGTGTGCGGTGGTGTGTGTTTGTGGTGTGTGTGTGGTGTGTGTGTGTGTCTCTGTGTGTGTCTGTGTGTGTGTGTGTGTGTGTGTGTGTGGTGTGTGTTTGCAGGTCAATTTCAGGGCTACATCTCAGGAGGTTTCACCTTGTTTCTTGAGAACGTATCTTCACTGAGCCTGCAGCTCACAGACTAGGTTAGGTCGACCAGCCAGCGACCATCAGGATCCTCCCGCCTCTGCTTCCTGGCAGCGTACGTGCTGTCACACTTGTGTCTTCATTTTTAATGTGGGCACTAGGGATCGAGCTGGGGTATTTGCGCTGTGGGACACGTGCTTCCCTGGTGAGCCCTCTCCCCAGCTCCAGGGTGAAGCTGTCAGTCCTGGCTGCTTTCACTCAGCCATGTGTGCTGCAGATTCACCCGCCAGTGTCTCTGAGGTTAGGTCCCAGTCTCCCCATTCCTCTGTGGCCTCCTCTTCTGTGGCTGCATCAGCACAGAGCTGTCTGTCCACCCGTTGGTGGATTGCTGTCGTTGCCCCCAGATTCTGGTTCTGTGAATCAAATTGCTACAAGAATTTCATGTGTCTCTAAGTTTCAAATCAGTGCTGTAAACACCAGGGGCCCAGCTGCTGGATCTCATGGGAAGATGGCATTTAGCTTTGAGAGAAATTGTCCAGCTGTCCCCCAGTGTGGCTGAAACCATCTAGTATGCCCACATGTGAGTTTTCCTGTGGCTCCACATCCTTGCCAACAATTAATACTGTCATTCACTTTTTACTTTAGTTTTTCTAGTAGGTGACAAGCCAGTCTACTCATTGTGACATCCAGTTATCCTCCCTTGGACTGTAAAAAGATATGCATCTTGTATAGCTTTGGGTCATCAAGGTCTTCCTGTAAAATAGAATTATCAGGAACATACCTCAAAGTGTTAAGGATTCACGTGGGCCCCCTGTCTCCTTCTGATGTGGCCCATGAAGTCAGTGGGTGGAAGAGACGGGAATGAAGATGATGTTCACAGAAGGTGTGTGGGGACTGTCTGTTATCTCTGGCCTTTCTCTGCCTTCCTGTGCTTTCTGGCTGCCCTGAGGTGAACAGCTTTCCTCACTGTATGCTCTGCCTCATCTCTGCCCGGAGGCACAGAAACAGGCAACAGTGGACTTGTTTGGAAACATTGTTGTGGGGGAGCCTGGAAGGTGTTGCTGAGAGCCCTGAAAGGTGTGTTTGGTACAGTGCAGGGAGTGGTCTACCATAACCATAATTTTAGTTTTGAATGAGGGAGTTTATTAAGTATATAAAAAGCTGAAGTAAAAATAGCACACGGAGTCATCCCACATCAATTAACGTGTAGTCAAGACAACCCCCTCAGACATTCCCGCAGGCAGCCGGATCTAGACCGTGCCTCACTGAGAGCCTCTTCGCAGGTGACTCCAGCTTGTGTCAAGTTGACAGTTAAAGCTGAGCAGCACGGGGCCCACTGTGCTCTCCAGTACGACCCTCTGTTCTCCTAACCAGCCTATTTCCAAATTAGGTTACACGAGGCATTGAAAGCTAGAAGGTGAGCACTCGAATTGGGGAGGAGGGGGCACAACCACACCTCTGACAGCTGACATCCTGGGCATCTTCTGGTGGTCACTGCATTAGCATGAGGGGAACACTGATAGATGGATTTGGACAGGACTAGCCATGTAATTGGGGGGTGGTGCTATTGAAAGCTGGAAAATGTGAGCTCCCTCCTTGCTTAAAAATTACCACGAATTTTCAAGTAAAGTCGGACAAATTGATGGGTCCTGTGAACCTGATCTGGTGGCTGGCCTTTGAGGAAGAGAGGGGCCGGGCCAAGCCCTGTGAGGAGCTCTAAGAAGCTCAGTGGATGGAGGCAGCAGGGGAGAATGACAGCTCGTATCCACCCAGCAGCTTCTTCTTAACGTTATTGCAGGTGCAGCCACGGAGGCCCCTCACGTGCATCTGGGGTCTTGTGCACCGGGTGTGGTGCTTGAGACTTTACTGAACACTATCCCCAAGGCTCTGGTGCCGCGTCTACAAGTTTCACACAGTGTGCGCAGGCAAAACCCTGTCCTCGGATCCCAGTTTGCTGCCTCTAGCTTTTGTCCTTTGTGATTCTCCCTTCCCCGCTGACCACCCACCGGACACATGCGGCTTGTGCTGTTGAGCCGCGGTGTTTCCCATCCTGGGCCCTTGATGGTTCTCTCTTGGAAGTGTGTGTGGGTCTGGCCTCGCTTTCATCCCCGTTGTGTACATCCTCAAAGTCTCGAGATGAACAAGTCAGGCCCACCTCCGCCTCTGCTCAGATCTTCCCATCCAGGCCTTTGGTGAATCAGGAACTCTGGGGTTTTGTGGAAGTAATTTTCAACATTCCTGCAGATCTCGCTTCCCTGGGGGATTTGGATAAACAGCAGGATGCAGAGGTGCTCTCTGAGCTTAGCATGTATGTCAAGCAAAATGTACAACTAGTTCCTAAGACACTGACCTGGGAAGTGCAGCAAACTGAACTTGTCCGCCATTCAGGGAGGCGGGTGTACATCCTCACGCTTAGTTGCTCACTAGCACCCCAGGGGTCAGGTAGGGGACCTGTAGGCTCATATGTGTTGGAATGAATCCCACCACACACTGACAGGTGCAGGAGCCTCCCTTCCCCAGCGGGAGCCTGTGCCAGTCCTTCAGGCTGGGGTCACTCTGGAGCTGGAGGCTAATGTACCACGGATTTCAGTCTCACTGGTGTCTCCCCTGAAACCCCAGGCAGTTCCTCTGCCCTCACCCCCTCTGCCCTCACCTCTGCCCACACCTCCATCAGTCACTAGCCCTGCCAGCTCTGATCCCCCTTATTCTGAAGTGGCTACTTGACCTTCACTGTCCTTTGGTAGAGTCTGTGGAGCGATGGTCCTACTCACATGTCTACGTCATCAGGTCCTCCTCACCGGTCTTGTCGCAACGGTGAAGCCAGAATCCTCCTGGGACTTCCTCTCCCGATCCCTCTTTAACCTCCTCCAGGCAAGGTTCCAGTTTCTTTTTTAAAAATACTTTATTTATTATATTCATTTTACGTGTATGTGGAGTGTATTGCCTGCATGTATGTGAGTGTACCCGGTTGTGTAATGCCCGTGGAGGTCAGAAGGGGGTGTTGGATCCCCTGAAACTGGAGTCTCAGTTATTAGCCGCTTAGTGGGTGATGGGAACTGGACCTGGGTCCTCTGCAATAGCAGCCAGTGCTCTTAACTGTTGAGCCGCCTCTCCAGCCCCCTTTGAGTTTCTTATAAAGTGAAATAGTCATCTACCACAGGATCCAGGCGTTCCACTCCTGCCCAACAGACATACACAGCATATGTTGGTTTCAGAGACTGCACAGACACTACACCAGCCAGATTCTCTACCTCCTCAAATAGAAAGACCCAGGTCCCTAGGCAGTGAGTTGAAGAACGCCTGTGGCCCACCTTCTCCTGCTCAGCAAGAGATGTTGATGCATTTGAGATGCCATCCTGACCTTTGTAGGAAAGCAGTCAGCACACATCATGATTCCATTCTTTTCAAATTCCAGAAACAAGTCCAGTCTTCAGAGACAGGAGCAGAGCAGGCTGGCCAGGCCTGGGAAAGGCCAGAATGAAAGGGGGGGCCTTAAGGGGGGACTCTGGGAATCTTCCTGTGGACAGGGTGTGGCCAGGCTTCCTCCTGTGCTTCACCTGCCAGTTTCCTGTGTCTCCACAGGTGTCTGCCTGCAGCCTCTCCTCCAGGAAGCTTTCTCTCTCACCTGAGCCTCCAAGATTAGGTGAGGCAAGTCCCCAGCCCAGAGCACCAATCCCCATTTGGAGCCTCCTGCCTGAGGCCCCGGGAGCATTTTGTAACCTCATCTCCTCATTGGGATGTCCCTGCCCTGCAGGAGACCCAGGACAATGCTACTGCCCATGTGGTGAACGAGTGAGTGAGCAAATGCCAGGACAGAGACCTCAGAATCACCAGTCAAAAGAGAAGCTGTGCTCCTGCTCCTCTGAGACCTGGGAGACTGGCAGTGTTGGCACTGGGTCGGCTGCTCTGCAGGCTGCCCTTGGGTACCTGCCTCTGAACTTTGATGTGGAGCCCTCAGTGTGCTGAGCTGCGTTCACCATGGAGGGTCACAAAGCCACTTGCTGAAGCCCTCCTGTCTGTCAGGTTTGCCTGTTCACATGGAGCTAACATCTTCTGCCAGGCTTGAGACCCACGTGAGCTCTTGACTCCCTCCCAGGTAAGGGTCAAGCAAGGCTTTGTGTTGGAATATATGTAGTTTCCGGGGTCCATGGCAACTCAGGACAAGAAGGGAAATAAGTCAGAACTGCTCCTGGCAGGACAGACACAGCACAGATGGGACCTGTCCAGGTTTCCATCAGGGGCCACAGCTGGGGGCTGCGGGAGTCTTGGAGGAACAGATAAAGTAGAAAAGTCTCCATGAGATACCATGTACGCAGCCCTGCACTGCAGACACACGGGGTGCCCGAGGCAGGACCGGGTCAACACTTAATCTTCAGAATGTCTTTAATGTGACCTCTAATACAAAGTTTTTAAATTTTTCATGAAGAAAAACATAAAAAATTTAAAATTAAAACCATTAGGAGTGACCTTCTCATAAACAAACGTCCAGACACTCCAGTCCCCAAGCAGGGGAGATCTGCACCTTACCCCAGACGTCCCCAGGCTTGCCGGCCAGAGTAGCCCTGGCTCCAATTAGGGCTGGGCAGTGTTGGGAGTGGGTTCTGGGGGCACTGAGGCTTGTTTGAGAGGCAGGTGTCAGGGTCTGCCGGCTCCCGGAATACTCACTTTGGGTTCTGTTGGTTTGAATTTTTTATGCTTTCCCTCATGAAAAATTAAGCCAGAATGTTCTTACCCTTTAGCAGCGTGCGGGATTGATGTGACGATGGAGTCCCACGGAGTCGAGAGGCACTTGTAGCACGTGCACAGGCCAACAGGAGAGGCCGGTCCCTCCAGTGCGCCGTCCTCATCTGCTCTGGCCGGGGGCAAGAGAATGACACCCCCCCCCCGCACTACACGCACAGTTGACCGTGGTGGACCTGAGCCACAGGAGTAAAGCAGGACCTGAGCAGCAGGGCAGGGCGGTCTGGTCCTGGGTGGACTTCTCTACTATCTTCCTGCAGGTCCGAACCCCACATGGCTGTATTCTGTCCAGCACACCCACAGAATGGCCACTTCCCTGGACACCAGATCTGAGGTCCACTGTAGCAAGCGGGAAAGTGGCCCCCAGAGATTTCCACATTCGAATCCTTAGAACCTGTGGACAGGCCACCTCTTATTTCTGAGGGAACCGTGTGGATGTGACGGAGTGAAGGACGCCATTTTAGTCTCATGTCCTCTGTAACAAAATACACTGGACAGTGACTCGGGCGAGGAAGGGTTTTTTCAGTTCCCGGTTCCATCACTGTGGGGAAGGCACAGTGGTAGGAGATCAAGGCAGCTCAGTCTTACCCACGGACAAGGGCAGACAGCAGTGGATGTGGCTGCCAGGGCTTGGCTCCCTCTGTCTTTGATGTTCAGTTCAGGGCCAGGACCGTGAAAGGTGCTGGCCACACTCAGCCTGGATCTTCTACCTCATTTAACTCAATCAAGACACCCACCCCAGACATGCCTGCAGACCAGCCCAATCCAGCTCACTGAGATTCTTCCCAGGTGCTTCTAGATTTGTTAAGTTGACAATTAAAACTAACCATCACGAATGCCAAGGTAAGAGATGCTCCTGACTTCTCCCATCGATGCCTCCCCCATTTTTCCCCGCCGAACCCCATGCACTCTGCCATATGTGTTAAGTCCTATTCATTCAGGTGTTTGCACCCAAATGTCCTCCAGTGTAAATGCATCCACTGGAGTCTGGTCAGGCCATCCAGTGGTCACATGTAAGCCATACTCTCCCTCACCCAGCAGCCTTCAGTCTCGAATAGTTCTCGATCTAGTGCTGGCCGCCATCTATTTCTCACCTCCCCTTTGGGCCCTTGTCTAATTGAGCTGACATGGTCCCATGTGGCCTTCTTATACAGTTGGTGGCCATTTGAGGAACAGAGGAGTAAATGAGATGTGGGCGCAGGCTGTCTGGAGCCCTGGTTCCACTCCTGGCATGAACAGATGGTTGAAATACAGAGGGTCGTGGGGTGTGGTGGGGGTTCTCCCCAGACACTATGTGGTGGCTGGGGTTGTTTGATGGTGTTAAGCATGGCCATCATCTTGCCAACACAGCTCCCATGCTGGGTGAGGCAGGGTGGTAGCACTGCACCTCCAGGGAACCATGTCCTGTGTTCTTTCAGAGGGAAGGTGGCTCTTCCCATGAAGGGTCACTCCACACTGGCTGTGACTGAGCCTGGAGCCAATACTCCCAGCTGTCCCTTTCAAAGCTGTTGGAGGCTGGGAAGTTGGTCTGGCTGTGATTGCAGACTGCCCCTGAGGGTGTCACAAAGCAGGATGAGCTGAGTTTTTATCAAGGTGTCCCAGGACTAGCCCACAGCCATGAGCAAGGCACTCAAGTCCCTGGGGAGCCACAGAGTTCCACTCTTCTCTTAGCTGGCACCAGTGGCTGCCCACAGGATGAAGCAACCAAAGAAAGGTTTGCTGATTCCATGAGAGCGCCTGTGGCTGTGGTGGGGCACGCCAGTGATCCAGGTAGCAGGGAGGCAGAAGAGATGAGAGAAATTCAAGGTCATCCTTGGCTACGTAGTCTTAAAATCTAAAAACAGAAGAGACGGTAAATGAAAGAGAGAAAGAAAGAAAGGAGGACGAAGAGAAGGAGAAGAAGGGAGGGAGGGAGGCAGGGAGGGAGGCAGGAAGGAAACTGTGATATACATTTCTTAAAATATCTTTGGTGGCCTCTGTCTTCTCCATTTTAGCAAACATTCATAAAACCACTACAAGGTAAACACTATGTCCTAAAATGTAAAATTAGTCATTAAACAATAAAAAAAAATCAGACATACAGAAAAGTAACATTAAATGCATGCATATATTTCTTTTCCTCTTCAAAAGAAAGGGAGGGAGGGAGAGAGGCAGGGAGGGAGGGAGGGAGGGAGAGAGGCAGGGAGGGAGGGAGGGAGGAAGAAAGGAAGTTATCAGTGAGCATTTTGGTATTGCACACATAGAGACACTTTGGGGGCTTCTGCTAACACTGACCAAGAAGAAAAGGCATTTGTGCAGTGGGCTTGTCCTGGTCAAGAGGACTGACTTCTGGGCAGGCTGGACCTGGAGTCCACACAGTCTGTGAGCTTTGACTGTGCTATCTCCCTCTCTGGCTTCTGGTTCTGAAAATGGCAGCCTCAGTCCTTCCAACAACACGCCTTCTGGAGAGAATTCCAAGTTCAGGGGAACCCCTTCCCTGGGCTCCCTGGACAGTCCTTGTGTCCAAGCCAGAAGGTCTTCATTCCCCCAGCCTCTGCCATCGGCCAGTGAGCCCATGGGTCTTTCTATCCCTGAGCATCCCCTCCACATGGGGGCAGTTTCCTGGGGCTCAACGCCTAGGTTCTGTCAAAAGTAGAGACTACTGGCCACACTGCATGTAGGTCCAGGAAGGGTAGTCTAGAACACAGCAAGGGCTTCGCTTCTAGTGTTGTTCTGCCTTGCTCTCCGTGACACCCTCCGTGCCCCCTTTATGGTCATGTGCTGTTTGAGTTCACTGAGAAGTTGGCTCTGATCAGAGGACAGCAGCTGTGTCCAGCTCCATCCCTCTATGCGCTTAACACATGTGTATTCCCTGTCCCACGCTCCGTGCTCTGAGCACTCTCCAAACTCTCTGAAGACCCTCCAGAACCTGGCTCCAGTGAGATTGGGTGCAACCAGCCACTCCCAGCTCTGACGGAGACGCCTGACTCAGGCCTGAGCAGTCAGCCCCACATGTCCTGTTGACTATGGTTAGGGTTCACTGCCCTGGGCCAGCATGGAGCTACGCTCCACCGTGGGCCAAAGCGACTGTTGGAGCTCCTCTCTCCACTGGGCTCCCTGAGCTGTGGGATGCAGTCTGTTGCTCCTGATGCTATGTGACACTGCGGCTGTGGAACCAAGGAAAGCTGAGCTCAAAGACAGAAAGGCTCCCGTCCTCACCTGCTCCACTCCTGGATTCCACTGGCGAGGTGATCTGAGACTGTGCTTTCTCCCACAAGGCACCCCGTGCTGTTGTTGTCTGTGCCGTGCGATACAGAGATCTAGCTCAAACAAAGCGTCGCTATTTAGGATGTATGCTGCAGGCTGCTCTTCCTCCACTCAGGCTGAACTTGGGCCCCAAGTCACCTCCTTACAGTCTTCAGAAGTGTTGTTACTCAGAGAAAACCCTTCTGTTTTCACAGAGCTTAAGATCCTGGATAAGCTAGCCGGTTCCCTGGAGATTCAGAGCCCCAAAGCTGACAGAGATGCAGAGCGCAGGCCTCCATCATCCCTCACTGTCCCAGGTCGCAGGTTCGTTCTATCTGGCACGTCCATATCACTGCTCTAGGTTCAAGTTTCACCCTCTGGATGCTCTCTGGTAACAGGGAACTTGCCACCACAGCACATGCGTTAACCTCCAGCTCAGTTCACTTATTGGGGGCCCACTGTGTTTCAGCAGGGTTTTCCCTCCTGCCCCATGAGTTCCCCTGGGAACAGGGATAGTGTCCTGTTCCCTTCTTTATCTCTCAGCAGCCCCAGGTGGCACGCAGCAGGAACCCGTACTGATTTCAAGATGCACAGCTTCATAATGATTCAAACTTCTGCTCGCCCTGTTGAGAGTCAATGTGCACAGCGGAGAACAGTAGGGGCCTGAGCTGTGTGGTGCTCACCTTGGAGCAGATGGGGGGGGTCTGTGGCTGCCTGGTGGAGGTGCCTTCCAGGGGCGCTGTCTGTGCCCAGCTGCTGTGCTGACACAGTCTGCGTGGGAAGTCCTGGCGGTGTCTGCAAAGCCTCCTCATTGCCAGAGCAGATCAGGTTGGACGGGGCGTCTCCTTTCCCTGGGACAGTTAGGGGACAGAGCTCCGGAGGAAAGACAAGTGGATGGCAGACATAACACATTCCCAAGAGGATTCTGTTATTTTACTGTGTGTGTGTGTGTGTGTGTGTGTGTGTGTGTGTGTGTACATGTGCACGTTTATGCATGTACGTGGAGGTCAGAGGTCAAGCTTGGCTTACATCCTCGGGCACTACTCACATTGCTTTTTTTTTTTTTTTTGACAGAGTCTCTCCCTGGTCTGGAAGAACTGGTCAACTATGCCAGTCTGGTTGGCCAGGGAACCCCAGGCATCCACCTGCCTCCACCTCCCCAGCACCTGAATGTGAAGAACATGTCAACACAGCTGCATGTCATCTGCCTTGGTTGTGAAGATGGAACTTGGGTCCTCAGCTACTTCCGAATAACAGAACCACACTCCTCACTCCACACTCCACACTCCTCCACACTCCTCACTCCACACTCTCAGCCTGGGATTTTGTTTTTAGGTTTTCTCATAAAGAGGTGGGAAGAAGCTGAAGGAATGGAGAGCCAGCCAAAGCCCACTGATTCAGACCCTGGGGCCCCATGTGGGAGCATCCAGGCAACATGGTAGAGTGGTGCCTCGTTCCTTGTTAAAGCCACTCCCAGATGAGCCGGGTGTGGCTGTGGGAACACTGATCTGTGAAGGACAAATCATCAGCCACACCGATGTGGCTGTGCAGATCACCAGAGGGCCAACGTGACTTCTGCATCGAGTTCTGGTCCCCTGTTGTTATGTAGGCTTGACCTAGTACAATAAAACCACACACACACACACACACATGCACATATACACACATACACATACACACACACAGACACACACACAAACATTTACCATCTGTAGTTTTGACTGATTAATATCAATTTCCCCCTTATACCAAGAAGTTTCATTGTATTAATGTTTCTTCAAAGAAACACACAACTTCAGATCTACAGTGCACATGATTCTGGAAGAAGCCATTGCAGTTGGCAGAGCTTGAGGGACCCCAGGAACTTGACCTCTCCAAATGCCCTAGGGAGGAAGAAGGGGAAAGCCACAGGGAATCGCAGTAAAGCCCAGGAGCTGGGCAGATGAGGGAGGGCCAGAGCCCCTTGCTTGTTCACATTGCAAACAGACTTAAATATCCCAAGCATGGTCTGACATAGAGCTCCACGGGAGGCATGGCAGGGTCTACCCCAAGCCCGCTTCTAGTGTGTGCTCTTGAGACGCCCTCCGCACAGGAGGAGGAAGAGGGCAGTGCTACGATGAAGGCCTGGCCTGTGTGGCACTCCAGAGCCAAAACATCTTACTGATGTCACTGCACAGGGACAGCACGACCAGGCTTTTAGATCCCTGGATGTGGGGCATCAGACAGGGAGGTAGGAAATGTGTGAGTGAGGCGTGGTTGAAGGGGCTGACGGCAAAGGACGAGCTGCCTGCAGACAGCAGACACAGCTCCAACCCCTGTGGCTGTGGGGAAGGTGAGCTGGCTGGTCCATCCCAGGCCCTGCCCACTGTCTCCCCTGTGAGACCAGATGCAATGTTTGCCCCCACACTGAAGGAGAGATTCAGACAACATGGAGCTCAAGGCTCTGCACATGGGAAATGTCAGACGGCACCATGAACATTGCAACACTCAGTGCCCGTTGGCGTGAACAGTTCCATGTCATTTCTATACAGGGTCGGCAGAGTCCAGGGAATTAACTGCTTTACCATTTTACAGGTAAGTCACAGACTCACGGGAGCTGAACGTGTGACAATGACCATGGAGGGCACTTGAGGTCAGGGGCTGTGTGGAAGCCAAGTTTGGGGGCCAGGAACAGCGGGTCATACAGAGCCCAGAAAGGGAAGAAGACTCAGGGAGCTGCTGGAAAATGAGGCCTGTTTTATTCTCTCTGGGTGAGGGTGCACAGGCCACTGGGCACACAGGCCACTGGGCAGGCAGACACCAGGCAAGAGCACATGTGCCCTTCCTTGGTCCCAAGGACTTTCTGTAGGAAATCACGCAAAGGTGACTTCTTGCCAAAACTGGTTATGTAACAGATCCCGTCACTGTTTACTTTCAGGGACCCTGGATGTCTGGTGTCAGTCATTTTGTGCTGACTCATAGCCCTCTGGATGTGTGGCTTTTGCCATCCTGCCTCTGGCTGGATATCAGCACCATGTTGTCTAAACAAACAGCCCCACAGGGCTTGATTCTCTACAAGCTGACGTGTTTTTTTTAAAGATTTAACTTTTACTTTTGTTTATGTGTCCGTGTGTCTCTCTATGTGTATGTGCACATGAGTGCAGCGCCTGTAGAGGCCAGAAGAGGGCATCAGATCTCCTGGAGCTGGAATTACAGGTGACTGTGACCCTCACCCCCAGTGTGGGTGCTGGAGTCAAAGTCAGGTTCTCTACAGCAAGAGCAAGGTCTCTCAACATTCTCTCTACCCTGACACGTGTGTTTTAGAACTTCCATGTAATGCTGGCTGACTGTGCTGTCTGAGTGACTCCACTGTTCTGATCTCTTGAGTTTTGGTCCTATTGGAAGGAGAGTTGAGGGTACAGCCAACAGTGTGTCCGGCTCTCAGTGGAAGGACCAGAGACCCTACATCCATCTCACACTGTGTGCATGTGACTGCACATGTGGGCTCCACCGTGGACTGGAAAGGTCTAGAAAGTCAAATACTCTCGGGTTCCTTACAGGCAGAAGAGCACTTCACAGGGCTGCTGTCTCTCCTACAGCACCACTTCAGAAAGACATGCATAATTTAAAAGCCATGTATTTTCAAATACTGAGTGTCCCAAACAAGCCGCTTTTTTCTCTTCTGGTGAATGTTAAGCACAGCCAGGTGGTTATTAAAATCTCGCTTGTGTTGATATTTCCATCAGCTCTGAAACCAAGATAAATTTTCTTAGTAGTAAATGAGACCTCTTGGGAAAAAAAGTTTCAATAAAAAAAGATTTAAGCAGTTTTACTAGAAAAGGGGGGAAAAAAAGGAAGAAAGGGAGAGATTTCAGTTTTACTACTTGTTTAGAATCAAAGTCTTGGCCAGTGTCCCAGTGAGGTGAAAATATGTCCTCAATGGAGCGGGCAGAGGATGAGTGTCTATGGTGTGTTGACACAGTGGTCTCCGTAATGCTTGCTAACATCCATCCTGGACCGGAGACATCACTGTAAGCACTGGACAGTGCTATCTGGAACATCAGATATGGATTCTGATATGATCTTAGCATTGCTGAATTAATTCAGATCCTTGAAGGATGTCTGGAAATGGTTTCTAGAAGTAACAGAGCAATGCCTGCTAGATCACATTTGAAAAGTCAGAAGGAATCAGCCGGGTTTTCCCATACAGCGGCTCCAAGCTCAGGCTCTTCCCAGCTACAGATCCACGCGTGTGGAAACCACGGGCATCCTGAGACCTGTCCCCAGTAAGAACCGTTGATTTCTCATTAAATGCTGTCCATATGATTCTTTGCTCTTTCAAGTCTGATTTCAAACTTTCCAAAACTGTTCTTAAAATGCCTCCGAAGCTCAGAAAGCTTAATTCATCTTCAACACAGACAGCTGAGAAAGGCCATTATACCTCCCCCCGAGGTACACTCACCCAGTTCCCAACGGTATTGGTGTTCATGGGGTGACTGGCTGAGGGGGAGCTAACAACTTTGGGGCTCTTTTTAAATCCAGGTGAGGATAGAGGGACCCACAGGTCTGTCCTGTGGGGAGCTGTAAGCCATGCGCATCACTGTAAGATGTAGGTGTTAGACATCAACATGGCGTCCAGATGGCAGAGACCCAATTCCAGTTTTCTTTTCCTTTATGTCCAGGTGTTTCAGCAATAAGTCAAATTAGTAGCTGCTAGATTGTTTTCTATGTGACTCCCCCTTCCTCTGTTCTGGAATCCTCTGGGGCATTTTATCGAATTGCAGCTGAAGAGGATGGGAGGGGGGTGTCACGCTACCCGGAGTTGGATTTCAGGTGTACGTCTTGGCATGCTGTGTTCTGGGAAGGGACACCCAACACTTCCCAGCTTGAATGTCAACCTTGCGAGGTGCAGTTCGTATAGAACCCCTTCTCTAGAATAGTGCAGAGACGGATCTGCCTCTACACGTGAATTTGAATTAGATCTGTGCAGGGCCCAGGGTGGGCGTCGGCCCAGAGGAGCCACTTGACGTGCCGTTGCTGTGACTCATCAAGTGGGCAGCTGCCCTTAGCTGTTTTCACTGATTGCTTTTAAGATTTTACACCTCTGCCAGCTAAGGGTCAGGTGATAGAATAAGAAGCTCGTCTCACATCGTCCTTTACTGAAGCCTGCCTGGTGTGCTTTACACCCACGTGTCTGGGAAGTCACCTTCGTGTTATTATTCACTATGACCACTATCATCAGAATTATTATTATCTGAGACAAGGTCACATTCAGTAGCTCAGGCTAGCCTTACTCTATAGTCCAGGGTAGCCTCAAACTCAGCATCCCAAGTGCATGAGCTGCCAATACCCAGCTTAATGAGCCTTAATCATTAGATTTGATACAAATTCCAATCTGAATGGAAGGTTACTCTCCTGGTGTGATCTTGGCTCAGGCTTCACACTTGGGTTAAACAGAGGGGTGTAGGGGAGGAAAAGGGAGGATTTCAGAACCAAGAGTGGCAGTTTTAAACCTCAGAGTCTGTACCAGGGAAGGGCTGGGGGATTGGCTGTACACTGTGGCAGCAATGTGGCTCTCTCTCCTTTAAAAAACCTTCGAGGTATGTTTCTTCGGCCGTTCATATTTCCCAGAGCAACACTGAGCAGATCTGAGAACTCAAACTGTGAGTCTGGGCGCTGGAGAGGTGGCTCAGCACCTGAGTTCCCGCTGCTCCCACAGAGGACCAGGCTCAGTTCCCAGCACCCACGTCAGGTAACTCATAACTGCTAGTAACTCCAGCTCTGGGGATCTGATGCCCTTGGCCTCCAAGGACACTGCACTCATGTACACATGCATACACATAAGTAAACATAAGTCTTAAAAAAGCAGTCCCTCGCACCCATTCACTCACCTGCTCATTCATCATCCACCCACAAATGCCCGAGGCGCCCTTCCTTGTGCTGGGTCTGGCGTCCTCGCTGCAGGTACAAGGTGTTCTAGAAAACCAGCTTCGGATGTAAGCCTGCAGTGGCCATGGCCTTAAAAAAGGAAGTTAGCAGACAGTGCGACAGTAGAAACCCACCTGACGAGGAAGGGAGGCACGGTCACACAGAGATCCTGACAAGCGTGTTCCAGGACGGGACAGAGACATGGGGCTTGGCGTGCTCATACCGTGTGCATGTGTGTGTTGTGTTTGTGTATGAATAAGAGGCAAAGAGAGGTGCCCACGATCCGTTCCCGCCTCTCGCCCCCTCTGATCTCTGTCTCCCTCTGTCTCCAGGTTTCCAATCTCGTTTTCCCTCCCTCTCTCCATCGCCTCTCTGTGTCCTCCAGCCTCCGGCTCTCTCTCTGTCCTCCTCTCTTGCCTCCCTGTTTCTGTCTCTTTCTCTGTGTAGGGTGTTTGATCTTGCTTTCTTTCTCTTCCTCTCTCTGTCTTCTAATCTTGCTCCCTGTGTCCTCTGGCCTCTGGCTCTCTTTCTCCCTCTCTCTCTTTCCCCATGTCTATCTCACTGTCTTTCTCTTCTGTTCTCCCTCTGTTTCTGTCTCTCTATATCCTCCTCGAGCTCTCTGTTTCCTTCCTTCCTTCCCTCCCTCCCTCCCTCCCTCCGTCTTGTTCTTCTGTTTCTGTCTCTCTATATCTTCCTCTCGCTCTATCTGTCTGTCTGTCTCTTACTCTCCCTTTGTCTCCCCACCACCACCTCCACCTGCCTCAGGTTCTCTCCCTCTGACTGTCTGTCCCTCCCATCCTGTCCTGTCCCACAGGCGATCACTCCCAACTTCTTGCTGCAACCTGGGCCTCTGAGAGTCCACTCACTCACTCAGGGCCTCTGGTGGGCACAGGGCTACGTGTGTGACCTGCAAACAGGTAGGAAGATCTTCTCCTCTGCAGATAGACAGTCTGTCTGTCTCCTTGGCCCCTCAGACCCCAGGTTTCTGGTTTAAAGAAATGAGCTGAAGGGAACCGGTTCCTTTTCCTCAGTGGCAGTGGCTCCTGGGGTTGGGACAGGACTGAGGGTGAGTTTCTCCCCTGTCCTCTCCTCCGGCTCCTCGGAAGATTCTCCCATCTCGATCTTCTGAGGCTTTTGCACTGTACCCCCCAACAAATGGATGGAACCATGGGCACTGTAACATAGCCCAGAGCCCTTTCCCAGCGGTCCAGAGACTGCAGGGCTATTGTACCTGTGGAGAGCACGGGCTGTGCTGCTCATGTACTCATAGCCACAGCCTTCGCAGGGAACCAGCTGGGGTTGGCCTGGCTCCTGCACAGGATAGCCAGGCTGCGGGGTATGTGCCGGCCGCACACCAGGAGGACCAGGCAAGATGTCACCTTCCACTTGCCTCCCAGACTTGAAACTGAGGCCACCTTCAACACCTGCACAGACCCACACTCACACACGCAAGTTCACGTGTGTCCACTGTGTTAGTGTCTTTTTTCAACTCCATGATATCACAGGGAACAAAGCTCCTGATCTAAGAAGACACAGTCCATCATGGTGGCCCTCAGCTCCATACCAGTGGGAGCATGCCCAGCTGCTTGCTAACAACTCAGCAGACCAGGAAGCAAGACAGAACAGGAAGTGGCTGAAAGCCTCAAGGTCCACCCATCAGTGACCCACATCCTAAAAAGTTCTGCAAACTTTTGCTTTGGGAAGCAAAGTTCCACTTCCTAAAGGTGTTACGGCCTCCCAAGAGTGCAACCAAGTGGGAACTTAGTGTTCAAACACAGGAGTGCACAGGGATCAGCTGACATACCAACCATTGCATCCCCTTCCCGAAGCCCTTCATAAACATAGTCCAACGGATGCTAGAGAAATTGGAGGAGCCTGTGCTCCACCACAGATGTGACTCCCACCAAACACCCTCAGGAGTAAGGGAGACCTGGCTCCGTCAAGCCCTTCTCTGTGGCCTTTCTTAGCAGGCGAGTCCCAGAATGACTTACAGGAGCAAGATTCTCTAAGTTGTTGAAATGCTGTAACTGATGTGACACCATCAGCCATTAAATCTTACACACTTTAATGCCTAAAGGAACCGATGGTTATTTTATGAGTTCCTCTTGAACCTCTGTTCCTAGGCAAGATTTAACTGCATCCCCCTCCCCTCCCCCTACTTGCAGGGCCGTTACCCTCTGTTGGTTTCAAGGCTGTCTTCACCTGGTAAAATTAATTGGGGCGTGTTTGTGTTATTACATTCTTGTGAACAAGGAAACCACCTGCTTCTTCGTGGCTGGATGGTTTCACTCAGCTCCACCTGGTGTCTGATGATTTCAGGAGTGAGAACAGTATGAAGTTGTGGGGATGAGGTGTGTGGGATGCGGTGGGGTTTGGAACCTTTCTGTGCACGACTCTGGGTGGGGCACTCTCTGGCATCCTTTGTGCACACGGTACTCTTGTCTTGTACACCAAGTACTAGGCGCTGGGTTGCCCGGGGCCTGTCCACAGAGTCACCTGTGAAGACACTGATGCAGACCCAGCATCTGCTGTCCAGGAGCCTGTGCTTTTTCTGGAAAACTAGGTACTGGGAAGAAATAGCATGAAAAGTCAAACCAAAATCACATGTGGAAGAGGGTGCAGGAAAGGGAGATGGCAGGTCTTTCCTGGCTGTGTGTGAGAATTCTGCTGTCCCCATCTATCCGCTGGGCCCACCTTCAAGCTCTCAGAAATGACCCCATCTCCCTAGCCTGCCTGCCTCCGGGGATACAGCCAGGCCGCTTCTACAGTACACTGAGGCTCCAGGCCTGGCTGGAGTACTGATTGCCATGGATTCAGATTTGCTCAATATCAGGGTCCAGGAAGGGTAACATGTGCCTCCTTTAAAAGGGGCAGATAGACAGGATGGACACACCAAGGCCAAGTGAGCTGGAGGCAGCGCCTTGGGTAACAGTCCTGACAGTTTCCCCAGATCTGTGATGAACGAGGAAGGAAAGCGAGTTCCCTCCAGTTTGTGTTCACTGCTTTTTGTATTACAGGAAGGACCTTTCAGTCCAGAGCCTAAAGCAGACACATTTGCAGAGGACAGAGTTACATTCACAGTTCTCTCCTGCTAGGCTTTGTAGTTTTACCTTCCTGTCCTTCCTCCGGCCTGGGTGCTTATTTCCAACCCGTGTTCTTTTGCTCCCTTCCAACCCAGAATCTCATTCATGCTTATGAACTCGGGTCTTCGCTGCCATGACCTTTAACTGCCATTGGTAACGTGGTCAGGTAACAGGCAGCTTTGACCATGAGAGCGGTGTCTGGGTTAGCTGTAGTGAAGCCACAATCAATACAGGTGGACGCCTTCATCACGCACACTTGACACGCCATAGGAGGGAACAGCAGACCCTTTCCCTCTGTCTCCTCACATTTCCCTCCCTTCCTGCACTTTCTTCAACCTTGAGACTTTACGGCGACCTTCAGATTCTAGCCCTGCATTCACACAGACATGGGTACACATCTGCATCTGCTTTACCTTAACGTATAGTTAAGAAATAAGATTGTGGGTTTCTTTGGTTTGTTAAGAACATTGGGGTTAAAATTGGTAATTCCCACCTGTAGCAGAGTTACCCCTTGACCCTTTCCTAAGAGGACTTGTGGTGTCTTAGTTGCTATAGTGGAGGTTGGGCACTATGGGCACCTGATGGAAGTGGCCAGGGGGTGCTGTTAACATCTTACTGTGCCCAGAGCACATCTGCACAATTATCTCTGACAGTGAAACCCAACCAATGATGTGATGCCAAACCCAGTCTCTTGTGGCCACCAAGGGGCCCCATAATGTGATGCTAAAATAAGTCTACCAAGGGTCCCCATAAGATGATGGTAAAGGATGGTCTCCTGTGATCACCAGGGATCCCCATGATGTGATGGTAAAGGCCAAGCTCCTGTGATCACCAGGGGTCCCCATGATGTGATGGGAAAGGCCAGTCTCCTGTGATCACCAGGGGTCCCCATGATGTGATGGGAAAGGCCAAGCTCCTGTGATCACCAGGGTCCCCATGATGTGATGGGAAAGGCCAGTCTCTTGTGATCACCAGGGTCCCTGTGATGTGACGGGAAGTCGGCCTCCTGTGATCACCAGAGTCCCTGGTGATGTGCCGTGAAGTCGGCCTCTGTGATCACCAGGGTCCCCGTGATGTGACGTGAAGTCGGCCTCCTGTGATCACCAGGGTCCCCGTGATGTGCCGTGAAGTCGGCCTCCCGTGATCACCAGGGTCCCTGTGGTGTGATGGTAAAGTCGGCCTCCTGTGATCACCAGGGTCTCCGTGATGTGCCGTGAAGTCGGCCTCCTGTGATCACCAGGGTCCCTGTGATGTGATGTGAAGTCGGCCTCCTCTGCCCACTGGGGTGGTGTCTTGCTTCCTTTCTATTGCTGTGGTAAAACAGTCTACAAAGAGGAGGGTCAATCCAGAGGGAACATTTCCTCCATGCTTCCAAGTGAAGCCAGACAGGGTCGAGTAGGACCTTTGACTGATCTTCACATAGTTGGAACTGGTAATAGAAAGGAGCCAAGGCTCCTCCAAAGCCCATGTAACCCCTAAGGAACAGATCCTCAAACAATCTTAAGTGTAAATATAAATTGATTTATTCAGGCCAACTGTATGGTCTTAAACACCCAAAAGGAAAGTATAACCAAAGAGTAAAGTCATCAGTATATTTAAGGGTTCAGGGGATTACACTTCCCAGACATTAGGCTTAAGTATATATAAATAGTTTTTTAGACAATTATTTCTCATTGATGATTTTGCTCCTAACCAGAAAGTGCTGCTCGCATGTAAGACTTCAAATCTTGGTCTGCAATACTGTAGTGCCCACCTGGAGCTAAGGGAGACAACCAGCTGTTGCTCTAAAATGGTGGATAAATTTGTTTTCTCCCCCTATCTAGAAGCCTTTGAGAGGGAACTGACGCTGATTCTAACCACTCCAACAGCTATCAAAATACCTGAGAGCAAATCCTGAATCAATAGCTCTAGAGTCCAGCCTTGGAAGACAAAAGAAAAATGAGGAGGAACTCAACAGAGGGATGCTGCTGGAAGCCCTTGTCAAGAAATTCCAGTGGACTCTCCTATGAACATTTGAAAATTGCCCTGTTCTGATTTTTTTCTAGTTCCCTGTCTAGAACTTGTAATGCTAATTACTCTTGCCTTTACTTCTCCTTCACATCTCCAATTCATGATTCAAGGACTTTCTTTTCCACTTAGAGATAAGAGTTACATAATGTGGGAGTCTTTTTGATAGACCCACTGAAGGGGCACCCTAATTGCCTCACCCTGCATCCCTGTTCAGCATGGAAGAAGCCAGAGTGGTTTGCGTCCCAATTCTCTATTGGCAATTTGGCAACCTCTTCAGAGGATGGTGTGATAAGAATAGGAGGTAGGAATTGGCTAGGCAGTTAGGGTAAAAAGACCCCAAAGAAAAGTATCCAGTTTCTTGGCTAAAAACAAAAC
>NW_008346900.1:280698-287321 GCF_000622305.1 Nannospalax galili | reverse complement strand
ACTATCAGCAACATACTTTTTTCCAAAGGCCAAAAATGTCAAAAGTATTTGGGAGCTCTTATCTAATCCTTAAAAGATTTTGGGTTTACCTCTTCAGAGGAGAGAATGTTAGAGTAGCCAAAAGCCCCATAAAAATAAATAAATGAAAGAAGAAAAGAAGAAAAAGAAGAAAGTGATGGGGAGACATGGGAGGTGCTGGAGGGGAGGGAGTGGGCGTGGATTTGATCAAAACACCTTATATGCTTATAAACCCTGTATGGTTCTCTGTCCTTACTGGGGGGTCTCTGTACTTACTGGGGGTCTCTGTCTACTTACTGGAGGGTCTCTGTCTACTTACTGGAGGATCTCTACTTACTGGGGTGTCTCTGTACTTACTGGGGGGGTCTCTGTACTTACTGGGGGGTCTCTGTACTTACTGGGTGGTCTCATGTACTTACTGGAGGGTCTCTGTCTACTTACTGGAGGGTCTCTACTTACTGGGGTGTCTCTGTACTTACTGGGGGGTCTCTGTCTACTTACTGGAGGGTCTCTGTCTACTTACTGGAGGATCTCTACTTACTGGGGTGTCTCTGTACTTACTGGGGGTCTCTGTCTACTTACTGGGGGGTCTCTGTACTTACTGGGGGTCTCTGTACTTACTGGGGGGGTCTCTGTCTACTTACTGGGGGGTCTCTGTCTACTGGCTCACTCTCTGGCCCACTCACAGGCTCATGCTCAGGCTATTCAATATCCCAGGCCCACCACCTATGGATGGTGCCCTCCACAGTGGGCTCTGTCCTCCCATGTCAAATGTGAATCAAGACAGTCAATCAAGACAATCTCTCATAGATATGTCCACATGCCAGTCTGATCTGGGCAAGCCCACAGATGAGAGTCTTTCAGATAACTCTAGGCTGTGTCAAGTTGACAGATGAAGTTCACTAGGACAGTTGGTGTGATGGCCACAGGTTCTCCTGTGTGAGCAGCTGGGAAGACCCTCTAGATGTGCAGAGACAATCAGCTCCCTGATGAAGTGTGGACGGTCCCTGGAGTCACACCAAAACTGATTGGGGGAGGCTGCTAGCTAGTGTTAGCTGGGGGAAAGCCTGCTGGAGTCACTACAGACAGGCTGGGGAGATGACTCAAGTTGTAAGGTGTTTACCATTCTAGCATGAGGACCTCAGTTAGCTCTCCAGCACCAACATAAAAGCCTGGTTCAGCAACACACACTGTGATCCCCAAAGGAGGGATGTCAAGTCCGAAAAGATTCACAGGCCAGCGAGTCTAAGCAAATCCAAGACCTTTGAGATACGCTGTCTAAAAGACGAGCGTGGACAATGCCCGAGGGGACACCCACCCTCAACCTCTGGCCTCCATGTGCACATGCACAAACATGCATACATATGCACATGGATGTGCACTTCTACATACATGTCCTCACAGACAGGAATACACACACACACACACACACACACACACACACATTCTCGATTTTCAGGTCACACTTATGCCATGTCCCTTTTTTGGCTGTGAAATCTGGATGTTCTGTTCACCTTTCAAACATATTTATTTGGGAAGGGGAGCCAGTCCTCTGCTCTTCCAGAGGACCCAGGTTTGCAGTATTAACATGGCGACTAACAACTATCTGCAATTCCAGGTCCAGGGGAATCCGATGCCCTCTTCTGACCTCTACAGGTATTGCGCAACATGGGTTACATGCTGGCAATACATTTGTCCACATAAAATAAAAATAATAAATAAAATATTAAAAACATTTTTACATTTATTTACTTACTTATTTGTGTGTGTGAATGTGTACACCCATGAATGACCACATCACTGCACGCCATGGTGCATGTGTGGAAGTCAGAAAACAACTTTTGGGAGTCAGTTCTCGCCTCCTGCCATGGGTACTCCAAGGGTGGAACTCTGGTCATCGGGCTGGGCTGCGGGTGCGCGTGCCCACCAGTCCCTCAGCGTATCTTTTGATTCATCTGGGAGATGTCCTCCTGTGCTGCCCCCACCTACCTCCAGGTGTTGCAACATTGCCCCATAAAGGCATCTGAATACCGTCCTTTCTGGCTTCATAATGGTCACCACAGTTGGCTGGGCCGTGATGAATAGGTGATGGTCCCCCAGTGGAGGCGTTGGGGGTACAGAAGCAGCTGCATGGTATCTGGAGCTCCAGAGCCTAGAAGCTGTGGAGCAGAACCAGGGAGACAACGGTGGACAGTGATGAAGCCATGAAGATGCAGAGAGCAATGGTGCTGTGTGTGCTGTGTGTGTGTGTGTGTGTGTGTGTGTGTCCATGAGGAATCGGATGAGGGACAGCAGGCCTCAGTAACTGGAAGAGTTTCTGGTAGCCGCCAAGCCTGAGGGGAAGGGGCTTATTCACATCTCTCTCTCAGGGAGAAGGACCAGGAGAGCAAGGGTGAGCCCCGAACGAGTGCAGGGAGCAGCGAGCGCGGCCCAGGCCCCACTGCATCTAGGCCCACTGAGATATCTTTTTCTTTTCAGTGTTTTGTAACTCAAAGTCCTCTGCACCCCTCAGAGCCCTTCCTGGTTTGCTATTACCAAGTAACAGGCTATCCACACACAGGCTGGGAGCAACCCACAGTTATTATCTTCATCTGGCAGATGGTCTGTGGGGTGCAACCAGGGTGTGGAGAGCTGGTGCTCCTGGCTTGGGGTACCCATGAGGCTGCCTCCTGATCATCTCAAGGTTCAGCAGGGATCTGTTCTGTGTTCTCCAACACTCCAAGCCACGGGCCTCTCTCTGAAACAACCTTGGGACATGACAGTTGAGGACCCCAGAGGAACAGCACAGACATGGGAAGTGTACTGGGGGGACCCCATGGGGTCCATCAAGGGGCAGTTAAATAGTACTTGATTGCTTGGACCAAGTAGTGACTGGTTTGTCTTATTCTAGCAAGTTCAAGAGAAAATTCTTAAAATGGGGAGAGGGGCACGAAAGGGAGGAGGTGCCATGGACCAGACATCGTACCCCAGCACTAGGTGGGCAGATGTGGGAGGAGCAGGAGTTCAAGGCCAGCTGGGGCCTTTATACTAAGAAATAGACAAATCTGGGTTCAGAAACTAGACTCTGAGATGCCCAGGACAGTCTAAGGTGCTAAGAGCAGACTCCCTGAAAGGGTAGGGCAGCACGCTCCTTGAGTCTACAAGGGGACGCTGTGACAAATTGCCCCCAACTTGGTGCTTGAAAAGACGGAAACATGGGAATGTTCCTCTACGGCTCTGGAACCCAGAAGTCTGTAATCAAGGCATCAGCAGTGGTCATTGCATGCTTGGCCCCAAGAGTTTGTTCCAGTGTCCCTGCGCTTCAGCGGCTCTGGAAGGCTTCAGTGGCTTCTGGCTGTCTGTCCATCTGCCTCCCCATCTCCACCTGTGTTGTCATGTGACACACTTTCCTTGTCTCTGTACTCACGTGTTATCTATTTATTGGGGTATGTGTGTGTGCACTGTTACAGTAGTGAGTGTGTGCATGTGTGTGGGTGGGTGTGGGCTCATGGGTGTGCATATGGAGGCCTTTTTTCTATGGCTCCTGTTTTTCCTAAGACCGGGCCTCTTGCTAAGCCTGGAGCTCACTGATTTAACTAGGTCGACTGGCCGAAGGACCTGCCTGTCTCCACACTTCCCCTCCCCAGCACTGGTGTTACAGACCTGTAACACTAGCCCCAGCTCTTTACACGGGGATCCAAACTTAGGAGCTCATGTGTGCCCGGCAGGCCCTTTTCCCTGCTGAGCCATGTTCCTAGCCTTCACATTTTTTTTTTTTCCTGAGGAACATCAGACATATAGGGTTCAAGTCCTGATTGGGTGTGATGTCATTTAACTGGGTGACTTCTGCAGAGTCTGTTTTGAAAGGTCACGGTCACAAACACAAGTGTTAGAATAGACAGCATCTTTCAGGAGGATGCAATCAATCCAGATCAGGAAGTTGTGCTCAGGAAATGGCGTCCATGTCTGAAGCATTTTGCAAATAGCTTTTTAAATGTCATTGCTGTTTTCCAAGATCAGGACAGGCCAGCCTGTCTGGTTCCAGCCCCGACCCCTCCTGCCTGAACTGCACTGTTGATTTATGGACTTCTGCCTCCCTTCACGGGCCCTCTTTCCTCAGTCCCTGGACCAGTCAGACACTCGGCACCTCTTCCTGTGCTTTACAAAGATGGCTGGGCATCCTGACTGCCGCCTCCTGGACTTTGCGTCTTCCTGAGATGTCTCTGTACATTTGACTATCATCCCAGCCTCTGCTCATGACCCCTCCCGAGCTAGAACACCTCTGACCCCTGGGTAACACACGCCCCACAACCCACCCCAGTGCCCCTCTCTCCTGCAGTTTTATCCATAGAAAGCACCCCTGAGCCACTCTCTGTCCATCTCCACAACCAGACTCCAAAAGAGCAGGGTCCCCGGTCCTTGCAGCTGCCTCATATTTTGAATGCCACCTGGCACCTGACAGGACTCAAATATTCATGGATCAGTGAACTTTGTGCAGCCTTGTGAATTATTCAAGGCTAGGATAGATGTCCAACTGTCTTAGCTCTGTGTCGCACAGGGGGGCATGGCTCTGCATGGAGAGGTGGAGGGTGTTGGTTGCTTGTTCACGATCTGGCAGATTCCTCGCCGTTGCTTAGTGCAGAAGGTCTGGGCCACGTTTCGCTTGGTAATACAGTTCCAGTGTTCTCCTAAATTCAGTTAAGTACCATCTGCTCTCACGCTGCTCCATATCTGTGTCCCACTAGCAGGATCGTTTCTGTAGTATGTTCTTTAAAATAACTTGATTATTAAACATAAATCAATTTATTTAGTAATAAAACTTTTATCATCATTGTAAGTGGGAAACCAAGTGTGTTTCCCATCTGCAATAAATAGGAAGTGGTCCTTGAAGCTAAACATGACCAAACAAACCACCTCTTCTACATTCTAACTGCACAGCAAAGGCTCTGGGCGCAGCTGGGAGGTGAGGGGGACTTTGCACCACAGGGTTGAAGGATGTTACCCTGGCAGGAAGCCGCCTGGTGGGTGGGTGGACCTCTCTGGTATTTCCTACAGCTGCATATGAGAGGATCACTATTTCAAAGTAAAAGGTATAATTGTGCATGTGCATGTGTGTGCACATGTATGTGCATACATGTGTGCATGTGTATGCATGCACATGAGTGGGTATGAACATGCATGCGTATGTGTTCAGTGTCTTCCTCAAGCACGTTATTTTCCTCTCCACATTGTTTTTTAAGGCAGGGTCTCTTGAATCCAGAGCTTGCCTATTCAGCTAGACTGGCTAGTCACCTAGCCACACCTCCCCAGTGCTGGGATTACATGTGCATGCCTCCCCACCCGGCTCTTTTATATGTGTGTGTGCTGGAGGTGGAACTTACTTTCTCAAGCTTGTGTGGTTAGCACTTTACTGGCTGAGCATCTCCCAAACCCCTAAATGTGTAATTTCAAAAGGCCCTCTCTGCACAGGACAGGCCCACAGGGCTCATGCACTCACAGTGGCTGTGGTTGCCCATACAAGATCAAACCACTTTGCATTTTGGCACAGGCCCACCTCTGCCTGAGGAGCTATGGACTGTCCATGCTGCCGGGGAGGGAGAGCAGTTTTTGTTGAGGATGTGACTCCTGGTAGGTTGATCATGCTCCAGGGAGTGTCCCCATGGCCAGAAGTATATGGACAGCACACATCAGAGTTGATAGGTTATTAAAGTTTTTAAAGAGGACACGAAGTCCAGGGGTAGGGAGGTGGGGTGGGTCTGTGAGGAGTTAGGAGGAGAAATTGCAGTGAATATGATCAAAATGTGTTGTATGAAATTCTCAAAGAATTAATAAAATTATTTTAAGTAATAATAAGGCAAAATAAAAAGAGATGATCATGTGTCACAGTGATGTGAGATGTGAGTACAGTTCTGTCTGCAATTGAAAAGGAGTCAAGGGCAAGGAAAACTGCTCATTGGGTGGGCCAGTCCAAGAGGCAGGCCACATGTGCTGCCTGAGGGAGAGCCCAAGGGCTGGGCTGCCTGAGCCCGTGGCTCCGCCTGGCACGGCTTGCCCTGGTTTCCGGAAGTGAAGCTTTGGGAGTTAGTGTCCACCCTGCTGTGTTTCAGTCTTGCTTTGAATCGACTCTTTTCCGCGCCCCTCCTTCCTCTCTGTGTTTATTCTGTGCCGCACACTGGAAGCATGTCATTTCCATTTTCATTTTGCAGGGGCTCGGAGCTGAGAGTTTGCCTTGAGTCTCAGAAGAGACTTTGAACTTTAGACTTTTGAAAGGTGTTGGAATTGTGAAGACCATGGAGACTCTGGAAGTTGGAATGAACGCATTTTGCATTATAAGATTCCCATGAGCCTTTGGGGGCCATAGGCAAGTATTATGGTCTGAATATAAAATTTTCCCTACAGGCTCCTAAATCTCTTCTCCGTTATTTCTATAAGGTAATTGGTCACAACCATGTGAAAAGCAGTAACACAGACCATGTGTCGATTTTGTTATCCGAAATTGCACCTGACACGTGTGGAATGGTCTCACCAAACACAGTCATTAAGTGAGCTGGTGACAGGACTCCGGCCAGGCAGGAGGCCATGGGTTTGCCACTTGTGTAAAAGTGAGACCGGGGGGGGGGTTGGGG
>NW_008346900.1:279101-280503 GCF_000622305.1 Nannospalax galili | reverse complement strand
CCCAGGATGCCCCATGAGCTGTGAGAGGCAGTAGCCGATTTTCCAATACTTCTAAAGGAACATCAGACCCCAGTTGGGTCTCAAGTGTCAAGGCCAGAGTCGAGGGAACATCTGTAACTCAGAGGATGGAGAGGGTGGACCTCTGCCAGTCGGGAGCAATATTTTCTTCTTGTGGGGCTGAAGAGACAGCACAGCAGTTAAGAGCACTGGCTGTTCTTGCAGAGGAGCTGGGTTTGGCTCCCAGTACCCACATAGCGGTTTCCATAACTCCAGTCCAGGGGATCTAACATCCTCTGTCTGCCTCCGAGGACACTGTACGATGCAGGTGCACTTACACACATGCAGGAAATACACTCATACACATAAAATAAAATAACTAAATGCAAAAATTTTAAAAGATTCTCTCCTTGTCTCTGAAAAGCCTCCATGCTGGGGAGACAGGTCAGTAAGCCATTTGCCAAACGCCCATTTACCCATTAAACTTTGGTCCAGTGCAGTTGTTTTCCAGCACTGGGAGACTTCCAGGGATATGAAGACGAAGAAACACTGTGCCAGGCTGGAGCCAAGTTCTGGAAGTTCTCGGGTCTATTTCACTACCCTCTCTTCCGTGTTTCCACACACATTCTTTCCTAAAGAGTCTGGAAGAAATGGAAACAGCTCTCTGTAAATTTGTTCTTTTCTGATAGAAATGCTTTTTGAGCCCGTAAGACAGGTCTAGAAGGAAGCTTCGTGCAGAACTCGGCTGTGGGTGAGAGCAGGAGGTAGCCCTGTGGAATCTGTGTGAGATGAGGCATCGAGTTTTGTTTCAGGGTCTGTCCGTCTCCAGGGCCCAGAACAAGCATCCTGCAGGGAACTGGGTAAAAGAAAGGAATCCCCCTCCCTCGAAGAGTCGGCTGAACTGCGGCCAGCTGCCGATCCCTCTGGGGGGCAGTGCTCAGAGCAATTTTCGCCCTGTGGAATCTGTGTGAGATGAGGCATCGAGTTTTGTTTCAGGGTCTGTTCGTCTCCAGGGCCCAGAACAAGCGTCCTGCAGGGAACTGGGTAAAAGAAAGGAATCCCCCTCCCTCAAAGAGTGGCTGAACTGCGGCCAGCTGCCGATCCCTCTGGGGGGCAGTGTTCAGAGCAATTTTGTGTGGATAGTACAGTCTTCGTTTTTTTTTGCTGGTTTGTTCATTTAGTAGCTGAGGCAGAGAATGGCCACTGTCTCATTAAAGCCTGCTTCGATCCCGTTCAGACCTGTTTCCTAACACTGCATTGGAGAAGCTAAAACATGTTATCTCTAGCCAATGCTGCAGATGGCTTGGGTGTGAACTACAGGATCCAAGTGTGAGACTGAAGACAGTCTCTATGCCCTGGAGGCAGAGGAGTAAAGATAGAAGGGGGCAGACTATGGGGGGGCAGA
>NW_008346900.1:271745-278745 GCF_000622305.1 Nannospalax galili | reverse complement strand
CCGCTCTTGCCCGACACGGCCCCCTTCCGATCTTTGGGGGGGCAGACTATGGGGGCCAGACTATGGGGGACAGAATATGGAGGCAGACTATGGGGGGCAGACTATGGGAGGGCAGACTATGGGGGTCAGACTATGGGGGGCAGACTATGGGGGCCTGGCCGGGGGGGGGGGGGAGTGGAGAAAAGACACCCGGAGAAAAAGAGGAATTTGGGGAGGTGCCTCAGGGTTGGGAGCTCCTGGCTCCTGCCCTGGACTGAGGATTACAGAGAGCCATTTAGTGGTGAGATGCACAGGCCTTCAAGTGGGAAGTATAGAGATTTGGGGTGACCATTCGATCCCGTTCAGACCTGTTTCCTAACACTGCATTGGAGAAGCTAAAACACGTTATCTCTAGCCAATGCTGCAGATGGCTTGGGTGTGAACTACAGGATACAAGTGTGAGACTGAAGACAGTCTCTATGCCCTGGAGGCAGAGGAGGAAAGATAGAAGGGGGCAGACTATGGGGGTGCAGACTATGGGAGGGCAGACTATGGGGGGCAGAATATGGGGGGAAGAGTATGGGGGACAGGCTATGGGGGACAGAATATAGAGGCAGACTATGGGCGGCAGACTATGGGGGGCAGAATATGGGGGGAAGAGTATGGGGGACAGGCTATGGGGGACAGAATATAGAGGCAGACTATGGGCGGCAGACTATGGGGGGCAGAATATGGGGGGAAGAGTATGGGGGACAGGCTATGGGGGACAGAATATAGAGGCAGACTATGGGCGGCAGACTATGGGGGGCAGAATATGGGGGGAAGAGTATGGGGGACAGGCTATGGGGGACAGAATATAGAGGCAGACTATGGGCGGCAGACTATGGGGGGCAGAATATGGGGGGAAGAGTATGGGGGACAGGCTATGGGGGACAGAATATAGAGGCAGACTATGGGCGGCAGACTATGGGGGGCAGAATATGGGGGGAAGAGTATGGGGGACAGGCTATGGGGGACAGAATATAGAGGCAGACTATGGGCGGCAGACTATGGGGGGCAGAATATGGGGGGAAGAGTATGGGGGACAGGCTATGGGGGACAGAATATAGAGGCAGACTATGGGCGGCAGACTATGGGGGGCAGAATATGGGGGGAAGAGTATGGGGGACAGGCTATGGGGGACAGAATATAGAGGCAGACTATGGGCGGCAGACTATGGGGGCCAGACTACGGGGGACAGAATATGGAGGCAGACTATGGGGGGCAGACTATGGGGGTCAGACTATGGGGGTCAGACTATGGGGGACAGAATATGGAGACAGACTATGGGGGGGCAGACTATGGGGGCAAACTATGGGGGCAGACTATGGAGACAGACTATGGGGGGGCAGACTATGGGGGTGTGCAGGGAGCAGTCAGCAAGAGGGGCAGGCTGGGGCTGCTCAGTTGAGGCTGTAACAAGGTCTGTCTTCTGTCTGACTTCTGGTATCCAGGCAGGGCTGTGGGTTGTCAGGGGTGGGATGGGGCTCCAAGGGTGTGCAGGGAGCAGTCAGCAAGAGGGGCAGGCTGGGGCTGCTCAGTTGGGGCTATAACAAGGTCTGTCTTCTGTCTGACTTCTGGTGTCCAGGCAGGGCTGTGGGTTGTCAGGGGTGGGATGGGGCTCCAGCTGCTAGTGTGGTTGAGCTGTTCCCTGGTGACAGTGCCCTGCTTCTTGGCTTCCACACTTGAGAGTCTCTGGGCTTCCCAGGAATACTAGACATTACCTCTATAAAAGCTCATTTCTGTTTAGCTGGCTGGCTGGATTCTGTCATCTGCATCTATGGACTCTTGTCTCATGGAATTGGTAGATATTTGATTTCCTATGAAAAACTCTGAATTTTTTTTTAAGAGTTAAAACATCCCCAGAGAACAATGCCCACCTGAGCTTCCTGAGGCGAGAAGAGTCAAATCCACTGAGCCATGTATTTCAAACAGGTGTGGCTTATCCATCACCTGACCTGCTGTTACTGGCCGGCTTCCTTCAGCAGCTGAACTCCACTGTGAGCAAAATCTCTCAGAAGCGCAGAGTCCTCCACATGACTCGTGTGGATGCTCCACAGAGCAGGCCACCCTCTCTCTGTGTTTTCCATTCATTCATTTTCCTTTGTAGACAAACAGAAAATAAAGCCTTAGTATTTCCTAACTGATGTAGTCAATGATTTCTAATACACGTTTGTATTTTTCTCCTTATGCTAGAAGCACATGAAATCAAGTCAGAAATTTAAACGGATGAGTCACAGGAAGATTGATTAGAGATTCTGAAATGGGAAGAGATGTACTTTATTCTGCTGATGGGAACCATTATCCTGTGGGCTGTTAATGCGCCATTTGTATCAGAGAAATACAAGACAGACAGAAATTAATCTACCGGCATTCTCCGTGGTGACCGGTGCTGTCAGCAGCTGTGGCGATGGGGAACAGGACTAAACAGCGAAGCAAACAGGTACACTGTGGCTCCTCAGACGGGCAGAAGTGGATTAACCTGTGTATTGACTACCTGGCTTGTAAATTAATGAGCTATCCCCATTAATTATGTGTGCGTCTTCATAAAAGTCCTCCTTGGACTTCCTCCTGTTGAGTGAGTAGGTGGGGAATTAAAGGAGGTTGAGGCAGCAGGTGGGATCTGCAAATTCATACTCAAATCCCTGAGCACTAATGCTGAGCTGACTTTCCCTGGGCAAATATGAACAAACATCCAGTCACCCTAGACGGGGCACAGACCACAGCACCAAGAAATCGTTCCTCACCAGCCTGGTGGGGGGGGGCAGGGACTTGAACAGAGACTACTCACAGAAGTACACGCGTTACCAAACAGAATCTCCCCTGCGAGCCTCGGGGAGGGGCGAGGCCCTGGGTGCCTCAAGATGAGCCGCCTATTGAGCCGTCCTGTCCCCTGTGTCCCCTTCTGCACTTTGTAAGACCTCCTTCCCCTCCACGACGGAAGGTTAGGGGCCTTGACTTGTGAGGGTCTCGTGTGGGGAAATCACAGCTCTGTTATTTCAATACAAATCACTGTGCCATTCCCAGAGGAGAGTGATCCACATCACTAGGCCAGTGCGATGCTCCGGAGCAGGTGCTCCATCCTCAACTAGGAATTTTGACCATCCAGGACCGTGGATGAGGACCAGGTCTCATACTAGAGATCAGAACGACTGACTGCTGAGCCCGAGCACCCCGTGCGTGCACAGCTTGCTGCTGGTATTCTAAGGCGTTGCCAGGGAGATTTGTGCTGAACTCACCACCTCTCAGTTGCCTTTCCTCCACGTTGATTTGAACTGGGTGATGTGCCAGGGATTGCTGAATTGCCCACCTGCTCTGCCGTGTCTTCAGCGTTCAACAGTTGAGGTCCAGGTGGGCCCGGCTGTCTTGGCTCCGTCTTGGTTGCCTCTGCTCCGATGCGTCCTTGTCACTTTCTTCCCTTTCTGACACTCCTGGGCTTCTGCATCTAAAGTGGAATAGTCTCGGAGGGGACCCCAGGGCCCCGCAGCCCGGAGATTCTGCACCTCTCCTTCCTGGGTGCTCTGATGAGAAGTTCCATGAGGGTGCATTTCTAGACTCCTGGAGCGTGTGAGGGCAAAGCCAACGCCTGAGTCCCCTTCTTACCCACCAACCTGCAGGCGCCAGTCGCTGAATAGATGCTTGGAGTAGTTATAGCCAGAATGAAGTCTTCATATCAAAACAGGAGCTTCTGGTTGCCCGGGGGGGGGGGCTGTTTCTGTATTTATGAAGCCGTTTATCTTTTATCTCACCCCTGTGAACAGCAGTGAGAGTCACAGAAGACAGCATCATTCGTTCAGGTAGAACTCCGACGGCGCCGCCATATAAAACAGGGGAAAGTGATTCTGACTTTTTTTTTTCACTGTAGATATTTGAAAAATTCTAATTTGGTTTGATATTGAATTGGCTCTGTTTTCTACAATGGTATTGAGGCTTCAGACAGGGAGAGCCAGAAAATTAATAATCCAACCCTTCTTATGTGAGGCAAATACACTGGAAACAAAATAAGGAACGAATTATGGTGCATGGCCGGAGCAGGGGGTCGATGGATGAGTAGAGGACCACGTGGCCACGGCTGGGGGACACAGCACGTGACCGCCGCCACGTGCCAGTGTTTGATCATCAGTCAGTCACCTACTGAGCTCCAGTGCCCATCTCTCAACTGCTTCCTTCTGTTCCTAGTGAATTTGGTGAGAGTTAGAGGAGGAAGCAGGGTGGCCTAGGTGTCACGTGTCAGCACAGGGTACCCTAGGGGTCACGTGTCATGACATTCCCCTGCTGTGCTTGTAAAACACTGTGCTTCCCATTTTCCCTCGGAGAGTCAGTGTGAGTCTACCTCAATGCTGTGGTTGTGAGTCTGCCTGGATGCTGTGCACCATGATTGTGAGTCTGCCTGGATGCTGTGCACCATGATTGTGAGTCTACCTGGATGCTGTGGTTGTGAGTCTGCCTGGATGCTGTGATTGTGAGTCTGCCTGGATGCTGTGCTCAATGATTCTTGAACTTGGCCACACACTGATACCACTCAGAGAGCCTCCACACCCCCATGCTGGGCCTCATCTCCAGAACCCTAGAGAGGTTCGCGTGGGTCATGACACAGGCACAAGGAAGCTCCCAGGTATCTGCGTGTGTGAAGGCCTTCAGGCATCCTTTCTGAGATCTGACGAGCATCCTGGGAGAGTCTTAGAACTCCTGATGAGACCAGAGGCCCAGGCATCACTTACCAGGGGCATGAGAATGGACGGGTTTATAAAGAGATGCTTGATTTCAAACAACCTAGACACTTCTAGTAAAAATCAAGAAACAGTAAGTACAAGACAGACATGCTTCCAAATGTACAGCTGATCTTCAAGAAGAAAGTAAGATCCCTGCAAGCAATGGAAGAGTGTGCACTCCAGAGCTGATATTCTTTTTTAATTAAATTTTTATATTTTAACAAATTATCTCCAGGCATGGTGGCCCACGCCTTGAATCCCAGCACTCAGGAGGCAAAGACAGGCAGACCTCTATGAGTTTGAGGCAAGTTTGGTCTACACAGAGATTTCCAGGCCAGCCATGGCTACTTACTGAGACCCTGTCTCAAAAAGCCAGAAAACAAAAAAGAAAGAAAAGAAAAATAGATGATCAAATCCAACCCCATCTTCCATTTATTCCTGTCCAACTCCTCCCCACTGTTCCCTAATTCTCTCTAGTGCTTCCCAATCCTCCCCAGTGCTCTCCAACTCCTCGTTAGTGCTCCCCAATCCTCCCTGGTGCTCCCCAACTTTCCCCAGTGCTTTTTCCCTCCTAACTTCATGTGCTTTGTAAAAAACCCAGAGTCCACTTAGTTAGTGCTGTTGGTATGTTCGTGTGTGGAGGACCATCTACTGGAGCATGGCCGCATCACTGAAGAAAATGAACTCTCCCCTCTCCCCAGCAGCTGTCAATCTCCAATGGCTTCCCAGACTGGGCTGAAACTCTCTGACTCCTCCCATCCCCACTTGGACTGTGTCTGACTTACTCTTTTGTGGGTCTTTGCATGAGTCCTCGGCCTCTGTGAGTTCATGTGTGTAACAGTCCCCAGTCCAGAAAATGGCATTGTGCCGCTGTCATCGTCCCCTCTCACAGTCGTTCTGCCCCTGTTCCACAATGAGCCTTTGGAAGAGCAGGTGTGACACAGATGCACCGTTTAGGGCTAGGTACTCCTTATTCTGTGCACACTGATCAGTTGTGGGTCTCTGTGTTAATTGCCGTCAGCTGCAAAAAGTAGTTTCTGATGAGGGTCAAGAGAGGCACTAATCTGTGGATGAAGACGCACACTTGGAGTGGTTCAATGCTGTGTTGTCCAGCTGTGCCTGTGGGCTTCAGAGTGTATTCCTTCACTCTACCACCAAGTAATGACTTGCCTGGGGAAAGCTTAATCATGCTAATGCCTAAACCATGCCAAAGCTTAAACCACATTCATGTTATATAAATTTATGGAATGTCATAATAAAGCTCATTATTATGTGCAAATCATACATAAAAATAAAAATGTTAAGATATGCATATTGTTTATAGAAAAAGTAATACAATTTTGTTAAAATATAAAAGTAAAGTGAAGTCAGTGGTTAAGTATACCATGTTCATGAACAAAAGACAATGTTTTGGTTCACTCAACAAATACTTACTCTCAGGGGTCAGATGGCATCCTGAGAAACATTTCCTGCTTAATGGGACTTAAAATGTACAGTGCATTAGAGGACAATCATTCAGAAAGAACAATGAATCAACGGAAGGAATCATGGGACTGTTCAGGTAGAAGGGACCTCAAAGCACATCCCTCTGATACAATTCTCATTGTGCTTCATTTGAGCAGAGACTTAGGATGACCTGAGGGGGTGTTTGGGGAGAACTGGCAAAGATTGTTCTAGAGAGAATCTGGTAGCAATTCCCTCTGAATGGAAATGTTCCATCCTCCAGGGAGGCTCCTTAAGGCTTAGGAAGTAAATAACACACAGGTCTCAGGAAGCTCATGAGACTTAAAAGATTCACAGGCCCCCACCCCCCAGCTCTATAAACAGTAGGGACTGCTGCAGACAGGAGACTCCAACTAGCAGAGCTGCCTGCAAATTACACAGAGCACTCCAGGGGTGCAGATGTCCCAAGCTGTCACTCATGCTGTGTTGAGGGACCCTGCTGCTAGGGTTGTAGTCCTCCATGTCCGGATAGCTCTAAGGGGCTTGGCACTATATGGAAGGACTCCCCTTCTCAGCAGGGGCCTCCTGCTCTCTGCCTGACTTACCTGGAAAGTGCCGCCAAGCACGGATGCTTAACCTTATTTGGAACATGACCTTTGGCATAGTTACCTGGAGTGAAAACTACCCCCAGGTTTTTTCTATATGATAATTAGGCATTGCCACATAGTTGGATGATAGGATCCTTCTACTACATGTAAATAAAGCATACTATGAACACCTATCAGCTGAAGCTTTGGCTGCTGCCTCCACACTATATTTTCCCTAAC
>NW_008346900.1:267242-271598 GCF_000622305.1 Nannospalax galili | reverse complement strand
TGAGCACCTATCAGCTGAGGCTTTGGCTGCTGCCTCCACACTATATTTTCCCCAGTTCTCCCACTGAATAAACGGAGCTGTTTCACTGAGTCTGGAGCTGTTTGTATCCCTGAACCTGCCTCCCCAGGAGGGCTTTCTTCCGTCAGTGCTCACTGGCCATCCTGACCCCGTTCGTCACTTCTGCTCCCTTTGTCCTCGTGGAGCGGTGGCCAACGACCCATGACAGAAGGGAGAGACCCCACAATGCCGGGGTGGTTCTTTAGTGATGCTGTTGCCGTGTGTCATACACACTCCTGTCAGTAACCCCAACAATTCACCGGCTCGTCAAGCTGAACGTCAGTGGAAGTTTTCCCCTTGGTCCGCCACTGGTTCCCTATCTGGGGTGAGTAGACACGAACATATGTCTCCTGGTAACTTCTCAGAACAGAATGCAAAGCGATACCAATGCCCTGTGAAGGTGTGCGTGCCTGCGAGGCCATACACGCGTGCGTGCGTGCGTGTGTGTGGTGAGATGGTGTAAGTCCAAGCAGGAGAAACAGATAAGTGTAGCTTAGCTGGCCTTGCTGGACCTTACTGTAAGGAGACTGGCTTTTACCCTAATATGAATAGAATTACTGGGTACCTTTAACATGCAGTAAACACTGACTTAGCTGATAAATGGCTCCGTCTGTTTCTCTGCCAAGAAATCCAAAGAGCAGAGTAATGGAGCTCAGGCATACATGTGAGGGAGCCGTTATAGTCCCAGTGACCGTCACCCCCTGTGGTTGAGGTGCAGGTGGTAACAAGCAGCTGGGCCCTGCGGACATCTTAACAGTAGATCCAGAGAGAAGTTCTGATCAACTGAATGTGGGAAGTGAAGTGAAGAAACTGGATGACTTCTGGTCGGGGCCGGAGCCACAGGAGGGAGATTTTCTGACTGGAGTCAGTTGGAACGTTCGGGGTGGATTCGAGGGTGTATTTTCAGTTACTCATGAAATTCTGGGGCTTGGGGAGGGTGGGTGAAGCTGAGGGTGAACATACTTAACTGGGACTTAACTGTAGATGGAAGGTTTTTCAACAAGCAACTCTGTAAAAATGCAAGGATGGGCTTCTCAAAGCGTGGTCCCAGCCCAGCAGTGTCGTTTATTAGAAATGCAGAACTGGACCCAACCTGTAGCTCGTTAACGGAGCCCCCTGGAGTTTTGGAAGCATGCTGGGATCCTACTGAAGGGGGAAAGCATCTTTGCAAGCACTGAGTCCTGCAGACTGCCCAGGCTGAGGACAGGGCACAGAGATAAAGAAGAACCAAGCCAGGAAGAGGGAAAGGAGCACACAGATCACAGGAGTGAGAGGAAATCCTTCCGTGACAGCTGCACCGACTTCATGCAGTCCCAAACAAAATCTTAGAAGTTAGCAGAGCTTGACGGCTGGCTCAAAAAGTCTTCGAGCATCTCAAAGGACCAAAGGTGGATCTGACAGTTGAAAGTGGTGTGTGGGACCAACCTCCGTGGAAATCAGGGAGCTGGGGGAGATGCGTGTTTGAGGGAAGGGGCAGCTCTCAGGAATGGGGAAGACGGGCTGTTTAATAACCAGTGTGGAGACAATTGGCAGGACATATGGAAACAGATATATTTAGGCTTCTTCATAACACATATGTAGGAATATATTCCAGATGGACCAAAGGCCTAATGTGAAAAATGACTGCTTAAAGAAAAATATAAGATATCTTTATCTCAGTACAATACTAAAGAACTTCTCAAGGAGAATGGATTAATAAAATTTGAACCTGATAAAATGTAAAGCATTTGAATGATAAAAAATAGGTTCACTAATCAGGAATCAGTGTTTATAGCAGGCACCAGGGGCAAGATTTGCTATACAGAACATTAAAAATAAGAAAATAGCTTTTTTTTAAATGACAGAGGAAAAAAATCTGGAAACATTTCAGCAAGAAGTTCAAAAGGGAAGGAAATAAAAAATGCTTGGCCTAGGGAGGAAGGAGAAAATACAAACTAAAACAGAGAGGCATTTCCCCCCAGAGTGGCCACAGGAATAAAGACAATCCTACCGAAGCTCCCTCTCGCACAGTAACAAATCCACATCAATCCAGTTTCATGAAACGCTGTGACTTTATTGGTTTACAGTTCAGGGATCAGAAGTTGGATCAGTCTCTCAGGAATAAAGTCAGTGTATCCTAGAGCAGGCTCCTTCCGTAGGCTCTCGGGGCGACTACGCTCTGTCTTTCTGGTGAAGGTTTGAACTTCCATCTTCAGGGCCAGCAGTCCAACATCTCCAAGGCTTCCTGGCCTCCGCCATATCCCCATCTGTCACCTACTCTCCTGTCTGTCTCATAGGTCCCCAAGAGCAAACTTTTCCAAACAATATAGTCTCCCCTATCCCTCACCCTGTAAGGTGAGAAAGGGTGGGGAGAAAGCACGAGGACCTGAGTTTGGATCCTCAGTCGCTTTTTAAAAAGCTAGGTATAGTGGCATCTGTCTGTAACCTCAGTGCTGAGAGGCAGAGACAGGGGGATCCCTGTGGCTCACTGGCCAACAAGTCAAACCAACAGATGAGCTCTAGGTTCAGGGAGAGACTGTCTTAAAAAATAAGGAGATTGAGAAAGACACCCAGAGTCAACCTCTGGCCTCTACACACATGCTCACACATGTATGCCTGTACCGGCACACACATATGCACACATGAGCAGGTAAACACATACACGGGAACTCCCATTGATTAGGAGGTGGGCATGTTGCATCCAGGGCATGGTTTAGTCTACCACATGAGCTTTGGGAAGGCACCAGACCCCAGAAATCCCCGCGCTTCTTAATTCAGGATGGTCCCCCCTGAGTATGACTTTCCATCACTGTGTAAGCTTGGAAGTGTGCGCACAGCTCAGCCTCCCAGCATTCACAGAGACACCATTTGAAGTAGCGAAAAGAAAATGAAAAGAGAAAAGCAAATTGGGTTTCAGAAAATGAATGTCTACATGGAGGAGAGACCTATTTATAGCAGGATGCTCTGTGCTGGGAAAATAATATCAACGCACATCAATAATGTGAATCAAACATGTTATATATAAAAAGTATTTTGCAAAAGGAAGAATTTGATTGTAACAGGTAATTGTAAAAACAGAGCAGGGTGGGTGTTGTTAATGGACCTGCATATGGACCCTCGACCTAACAAATACCAGTGATGAAGGGTGGTGTCAGGAGAGTCAGCTTCCAGGGAGAAAGCGTGGCATGGCTCAGCCACTAGATTTTAGCTCTCTAGCTTGGCTTTATTTTAATGACAAAATAATGGCATTTGTGTCTTCTAATCTTCGTGGTAAATACAAAGGTCTCTGTCATACCACTTTCTGATTTCCTCAAACATCTCGCACATTCCAACATAAAACACGGAAACAAGAGTCCCTGACACACTGTAATTGAGAAGCCCTCCAGCTTCCCACCGCACTCAGGAGACTCACTTGTGCTAAGAACTGATGCTTTTCAAATACACCAGGGTCGCCTCCTGTCTAACCCAGCCTTGGTCTCAGACCCACTGTTCTCTCTGGCTCATGAACCCCTCTACAGCTTTGCCTGGCCATTTTCTGGGTCCCACAGGCCATCCTGTGACTTCCCCCAGGGAGGTGACCCTGGATGGGCAGGGCCCACGATGAATGACCAACACAGGTATCCCCCCGAACTATCTTGCCACCCCACACCAAGAGCAGCTCTGGTCCCCACCAGCCCACTATCTCTGAGCTCCAGCCTTGTGTTAGAATGCTCTGGTTGTCCTCGTCTGACGTCTCTCCCTACGAGGGAGGCCTTGTACCCCCGACCCGCATTGGACAGGTCTCTGCACCCTGGGCTTCCTTCTGTGCCCCATGCCTCATCCCCCAGCCTCCCTACCCCTTGGCTGCAGTGATCAGCTCTGCTTGGGGAGGAGCAGCCTCACCCTGGGTCCCACTCTGCCTTCTGCTACCTGCCTAAGAGCACCCTGGCTATGTGGGATGGCGCACTCACCTGGATGTGATCTGGATGTCCCCAGGAGTCAGTCTCTGTGGGGCCACCCTACTCACTGTGGCTGGCCTCCCTAAGAGTTTGGTTGCAATTGTAAACCCAAGGCTAGTTACTGCTAGAGCCCCGAGAAGGTGCTTGTGAGATGCTCTTGGTTATCTGAGGAAAACTGCAGGAGCCAGCAGTGGTGCTGGGAGTGACTGGGTGCTCACTTCCTGCCCCTCTGCCCCTCCTTCCTGCTCTCTGCTCCCGGAGGCCATGGGGATGCTAGAATTCCTTCTTTCCAGGATTGCTTTGGAAGTTTTCAGACAAAGAGGAAGCGGCCAACACACAAGTCCTCATTTTGACCGGAGCCCAGGCCTCTCCTCCCTCCCCC
>NW_008346900.1:253355-267031 GCF_000622305.1 Nannospalax galili | reverse complement strand
CCTATACTAGGTGGCCTCAGGACGAACCCCCTGTTGTTGTAGTTCCCACTGAAACCCTTTTCTTCATACCTTTGATTTAGTTATTTCTTTTAAAAAATGCCCCCTTTCCTGCCTTTTGGGATGGGAGTGTCTGTTCTGTGTATGTTGGAAGTATGCAATTTCCTTTTTTATTTTACAGGGGGTCACAGTTAAGAGAGTGCCTGGAGTCTCAGAAGAGACTTTGGACTTTGGATTTTTTAATGTTGAGGTTGCTAAGACCACAGGAATTTCAAAGATGGACTAAATGCATTTTGTGTCATGAACTGGCCACGAGCCTGTGAGGAGGAATTCTGGCAGGGAGTGGAATGTGGTGGTTTGAATGGGCAGTGCTCACCACAGGCTCAGGTAGTTGAACACTTGGTCCCCAGTTGGTGGCACTGTTTGGGGAGGTCATAGAACTTTAGCGGATGCAGCCTTGCAGGAGGAAGCACATCACTGGGGCCTTTGAGAGTTCATAGCCATGTCCCACTTCCTGTTCTCTTTCTGCTTCCTGTACGGGAAGGAAAATAGCCAGCTTCCTGTTCCTGCTGCCACACCTTCCCACATGATAGACTCTGTCTCAGGAACCAGAAGCCTAAATAAACCTTTTTTCCCTAAGTTGCTTTTTGGTCTGGTGCTGTCACAGCAGCAGTAAAGGGCCTGACATGGTTCCCCAGTCATCAAACCTCCACGACTGTCCCATGGCTTCAGAAATGCATTGATATGTACGTTGTTTGATCCAAGACTCAAAGCATCTGCTCTGCCTTGGCCACACTTTCTCCGTGTCTCCGTCTGGCCGCCGCCTCCGCTCAGTCCCCGCCAGCTCCTGTGCTGAGTCCTGGGTCACTTTCCGGTAGCATGTTTTGCATGATCAACTTGTGGACAGAACAGGACTGTTTAAATTGGCTTTTGTCTTCCCTGTGTTTCCTAAAAATGGGTTGGTCCCTGTAACTCACAGCTGGAGGGTGCGGACATTGGGTGTGTATGTGCACATGTATGTGTGTGTGGTGTGTGTGTGCGGTGCAGTGTGTGTGGTGCAGGTGTGCGGTATGTTTGCAGTGTGTAATGTGTGTGATGTATGCGTGTGGTGTGTGCAGTATTTGTAGCATGTATGTGGTGTGTATAGCACATGTGGGCAGTGTGTGTAGTGTGTGTGATGTGTGCAGTGTGTGTAGTATGTGTGTGATGTATATGTGCAGTGTGTGTGGTATGTATTTGCAGTGTGTGGAGCATGTGTGTGTGATTGTGTGGTGTGTGTGTGATATGTATGTGGGATGTGTGTATGCAGTGTGTGGAGCATGTGTGTGCGATATATGTGTGGTGTGTGTGTGTGTGCAGTGGGGGGTTGCAGTGTGTGTGGTGTATATGTGTGTGATGTGTGTGTGCAGTGTGTGCAGCATGTGTGAGTGATTGTGTGGTGTGTGTGATATGTATGTGGTGTATGTATGCAGTGTGTGTGTTCAGTGTGTGGTGTGTGTATGTGGTATGGTGTGTGTATTTGTGTATATGGTGTGTGTATGTGTGTCTCTGTGTGTCTATGTGACTGTGTGCTTGTGTGTATGAATGTGTGTGTCTTGTGTGTAACTTTGTGTGTAGATGTCTATATATGTGTCTCTATGTGTGTCTCCATGTGTATGTGTGTATGTGTGCCTGCATGTATTATGCATGCACATGTGTATGTATGGATGTGTGTGTGTGTCTGTGTGTGTCTGTGTGTGTATGTATGTGTGTGTGTGTGTGTGTCTGTGTGTGTGTCTGTGTGTGTGTCTGTGTGTGTCTGTGTGTTTTTGTGTGTGTGTGTTTGTGTGTGTGTATATGTGTGTGTCTGGGTGTGTGTCTGTGTGTGTCTGTGTGTGTATGTATGTGTGTGTGTGTCTGTCTGTGTGTGTCTGTCTGTGTGTATGTGTGTCTCTGTGTGTGTGTGTGTGTGTGTGTGTGTGTCTGTGTGTCTGTGTGTGTTTGTGTGTGCGTGTCTGTGTGTGTGTATGTGTGTGTCTGTGTGTGTGTCTGTGTGTGTCTGTGTGTTTTTGTGTGTGTGTGTTTGTGTGTGTGTATATGTGTGTGTCTGGGTGTGTGTCTGTGTGTGTCTGTGTGTGTATGTATGTGTGTGTGTGTCTGTCTGTGTGTGTCTGTCTGTGTGTATGTGTGTCTCTGTGTGTGTGTGTGTGTGTGTGTGTGTGTCTGTGTGTCTGTGTGTGTTTGTGTGTGCGTGTCTGTGTGTGTGTATGTGTGTGTCTGTGTGTGTGTCTGTGTGTGTCTGTGTGTTTTTGTGTGTGTGTGTTTGTGTGTGTGTATATGTGTGTGTCTGGGTGTGTGTCTGTGTGTGTCTGTGTGTGTATGTATGTGTGTGTGTGTCTGTCTGTGTGTGTCTGTCTGTGTGTATGTGTGTATCTGTGTGTGTGTGTGTGTGTGTGTGTGTGTCTGTGTGTCTGTGTGTGTTTGTGTGTGCGTGTCTGTGTGTGTGTATGTGTGTGTCTGTGTGTGTGTCTGTGTGTGTCTGTGTGTGTGTGTGTGTGTGTGTGTGGTGTTAGGAGCTTCCTCCAGGTCTTCTTCCCTCTTGTGTGAGGCAAGCCTTTTCCCTCGGGGTCTGCCTTGGGGAAGGATGGAGCAGTGGATCTAGAAAGACACTAATGAACTGAAGCTTAGAGGCCTGTTACTTGTCTGCACCTGTGTCATGCCAAGCTGGCCATCACAGAATGTTCTAGCCAGGGAGGGAAAGCCAGGCTGCAATAGAGAATCCCATTCGTAATGCAAAGGCTGAGGAGATCTTAGAAGAAAGGATTGGACTCTCAGGACCAGGATCCCTTACCTGACCTACTTTCTGATTTCAAATTAATGTTCATTTTCAAACCTGGTTTTCTTTTTAAAGACGGCTCTGCAGTTAAGATTATCAACTTTAAGCCCCATCAATGGAGTGTTTGCCTGTGATGACGGGGGAGGTAGTTTGTACTGTGCTGCCCTTGCTGGGGCATGTGTGAGTACTGATGTGTCTGAGTGTGGGTTGGGTGAGGTTCTGGAGGGCAGAGATGAGGCTGAGGTGGTCACTGGATGGGAGGCAGGTGCCCACAGAACCTTCAGGGCTCTCCCCCGCAGGACTGGGACACACCTGGCTCTACCCCAGTGTCTCGGCTCTTTGTTCCCCAGCCAGCATCCACCCATTTTTGTGTGACCCACACTTGGCTTTCAGCAGCGAGGCACAGACTCAGAAGATGGAGGTTACCTCATTGGAAGAGCTGGGCTTGGAGGGTACCATCACGTTTCCCCAGAGCCCTAGCTGTTCAGCCTTGATGATGCCCACACTTCAGCCTGGCCTAAGGCCCAAGCAGCCTTGAGTTCCCCCAACATCAGGAGCCAGCAGGTGGGTGGTCCCAGGCCCACTGGCTCTTCTCCATAGAGCAGAGACACATTAAGGAGATTTGCCTGTGCCCCAAGAGCTCGCTATCAGATCCCCTGTGATGGCCCCAAGTCTGCATTTCATCAAAACAGTTCCCCCAAGGTTGCAGTGAGGCTGTGTGAAATACCATGTGAACACACCATGGTGGATACAGCTTGCTTCTGCACATACCGATGTGCACGCCCTCCAAAATGGCCTTTCATTAATTGCAGTTGTAGTTTGGTTATTTAGAACAAATTGGCTTCCAGAGAATCGTCATGTTTTGGCAGGGAACTGGAATAGTGATGCTGCTGTGTGTCGAGATCGCCATTAATCAGAGCTCACTCCCTAAAGGCTTCCTCTGAGGGGTCCGTGTCAGAGGCCCATCCTGAACAAACCCTGGCTGGTGGGCAGCCACCCCTGTCTGTTCCTGAACCGGGGAGGGGGGCTGCTGGGGTTGGAGGAGAAAGTGAGGATGCTGGGCAGGGTGTGGGTTCCTTCATGCTGTCTACCCAGAGTGCACAGAGCCCCTGTGTGCACAAGACGTTGACTAAGGATGCCGAGGATGCAGGGATGGGGATCGATGCGTTAATAAGATATGGATCCCGCTCAGGGGGGTTTGCATGCAAATCTAATGAATCCACAAATATTAACAAGCATCTAGCCTGCACTGGACATAGGAAATGCTCATAAATCTCAGTAGTCTTCTGGGTCCTCGGGTCACACTATGAGCCGGAAATGCCCATGGCAGGCAGAGGAAGTGGCCACTCTCCCTCACCCACTCCCTCATTCATTCATTCATTCATTCATTCACTAATATTAATTATTTACATATTCATTTGTTCATCCATTATTGATTCATTCACTAACTCACCCATTCATGCACAAACTCATTCAATCAGTCATTCCTTTGTTTATGCAGATATATGCTGGGAGTCTAGCATATGTATTCTAGGAGCCCTGTGGCTTATGGGCTCTGAGAAGCAAATCTGATAGAGTCCTGGCAGGGCTGAGGGTGAGGACATCTCCCCGAACACACCTCCTCCAACTTCTCCCATTTCAGATTCTGTTCTGGGCCTCTGGAATCAGCCACTTGTGGCTCCCAGGAGTCCACATGGCCTCCTTCTCTGCGGTCATCTTGATGACAAAGGCTGTCTGGTTTCCGTGCAGATGTCTGACATCAAGCAGAGGCGTGGCACAGGCCTGTTTTCTACAGTCCTCCAACTGCCCATCATGAGACCTGGGACTCAGGAGGCACCGGTGCATGTGTGGAAGGCTGAGGAGGGAAGGAAGCCAGTCTCTGGAGGGAGGGAATGTGAGGTGTGGCTGTGCCTTAGGACCAGCCTCTATTTGCATTGCAAAATTAGAAAAGGGGCCAGCAGGGAGCTGTTAATAAGCTGGGCAGTGTGGTGGAAAATGGCGGTTGGCTGATAAAGGGTGAACTCTCTGGCTTTCCCTGGAGAGAACTTTAAAGTCTTAAAAATAAAATATGTATTTCCCCACATTTGCTTTATTTAAAACACAAATAACTGTTTCTCTTTCTGTAATCTCAAATGGCTCAAACCATGCTGAATATGGATCATTAACTCATACAAGGCAATAAAAATTAAACAAAATTATTAAAATTAGTATAAAAAACTAAGGACTTCACACAAAAATCCTTGGACTCAATACAAAGTGACATGAGTTGAAAGCCAGGCCCGCACTCCCTCAGGGGCAGGAGGGAGATGGCAGCAGGGTTAGAGCACTGGCTGCTCTTAGAGAGGACCCTGGTTCGATTCCCAGCAGCACCCACATGACCTCTGACAACTGTCTGTAACTCCAGTTCCAGGAGATCAGACACCCTCTTCTGACCTCTCAGGTGTTGCCTGACACAGGTGCACTTACATATATGCAGATATAACACACATGAAAACTGCAAAAACAGATATTTTTTAAATGGAAGCAGACGTCAGCTTAGGGAATCTAGGGAAGTGTTTCCTGCACCGTAAAGGAGGCAGGCACACAGTTGATGCTCCTGGCTGCCCCAGGGGCATTGATGTGATGGGTGGGGTTATGGCGGCCACCTTGGGAGGGGGCTCAGCAAACCCGACTTAAGGACTTAAGTCTACGCAGCAGGAAGAAAAGGAAAGAACAAGACCTGGTAAGCTGAGTGCCCGGTGGCCTTGTGAGATGGTGTGGCAGCCCTGCTATCCCCTGACAGCAGCAGGGGGATGGAGGCTCTGTGTGTGACCCACATGGCATTTCCTGGGCTTCCGTTACTCTAGCCCGGCATGTTGCTGGCTAATACTGGTGAGTGGGCAAGGCCCTGGCATTTGGTGGTTTAATTCTGAGCCAGATTCTGGGTTGGTTCTGTGCTTGGGCACAGGCAGTGGATCCAGAAAAGACTGAAGCACCCCCCACCCAGTCCCCACACACGTCACAGTCCCTCCCTCCCTCCACCCAGGGAAGCTCCCACTGAAATGGCCTGACAGATCATCCTTAGTTCCTTCCGCCGCTCCTTATAATAACCCTCCTTGGAAAAGATTACAGCACTCTGAGGCTTAAACAAAACAAGGGGCGATTACGACCTTGTCCTCTTAGAGCTCTGGGGGTAGGGGCTCTGCTTCTCTGCGGAAGGGATGTTGGGGTTCCTAGAGAAACTGCATCTTAAAACTGAACTTTCTGCAAAGACTGATCAACTGACTAGAGCTTCAGTGATTCCAGAGAGTTTGGAATGCTGCAGGTCCAGAGCCCAACTACCATTTATCTTGGGTCATCACAGCCCTGAAATAGCCACTTTGTCCCGCCTTTGTCTCTGACTTAACATCCTGTGACCAACAGACAAAAACCGTTTGGAATGTACTGGTTTAGCAACCACCAGCTTCCATCAACCAAAAGGCTAAATGTCACGGGACAGCATCTGAGGCCCAGAGCTGAGATTTCTCCTGCGGTATCTGCCGACTTCATGTTTCCAACAGTGTCTTAATTTATGACTTTTCTCTGTTACTATAAAAACATAATGTAACTGTTACCACATTGGAACATGGACGTTGGGGTGACCTGAATCAGTGTTCCTGGTTATGGTCGCTCATATTTGGCTTCTAGAATAAACTATCTCTGATAGTTGAGGTGAGAGTTGTGTCCCAGCTTCCCAGCAGGGAATCCTCAGTGGTTCACTGCCTCTGGTGATGGGAGGCTGCCCATCCCTAAGGTGTTGAGTGTGGTCCTGATCCCTGCTTCCAGCTGACAGCTGCCTCGTCCAACATTCCTTATGAGCAGGCCTTGCTGCTGGTGGAGAGCTATGTCTGAAAGCTCCCTAGTTATGAACAAGATACCATGTGACAGGGAAGGGACAGTCACCTGACCAATGAGAAAGGCAGACTGTGAAGACTGAGGTGATAGTCAGGTCCCATCCTGTCAGAGCCAGAAGGGCGTTACTGGGGACCCTGCAAGCCTCAGAGAGTCTAGAGTGTCATCTGGAAAGTTTGGAGGGATGGGGAGTGCCATCTCCTCCCTGCAGAGGATCACCTCTGCTTCCCTGGGGCAGAGGACAGCTCCCAGTCTGTTTCCTGGGATTCTCTCCTTCAGAGTTTCCTTATACTGAGAAATAATCTTTGGCAAACAGTAGTCTCTCCTTGTGCTGGTGAGTGATGGGAGGGGCTTGTTTTGCACAAGGTCAGGCTAGCAATAAAAAAATTAACCACTTCAATGTGTGGTAGGGTGAATGGACACTGTTAGAATTCATAATGAAGCTGGAGAGATAGGACAGGCACTGTTGGGGGCCGGGCAGGGATGGTTTTTCCTCTTAGGCCTTTGGGGTCCAGTGATTTCCTTGGATGAAGGTAGAGGTTTTCTCACCATCACCATGACTATCACAGAATACCAGTGACTTTCCAGCCTCAGCCTGCCTGCCCCCCGCACCTCCCAATTCCTGGCGTTTACACCCTTGTATGATTTCCTTCCACGTGGTTCCAGGGTTGGAGTGTGTGGTCCGTAGAATACAGAATGGCGCTGCATCACTCTGAGGATGGGCCGTGAAAGACGCAAAGGCCTCCAGCTTGCTTTTCCTCATCCTTAGGTCCAGAGCTTCTGGGGAAGTTGTGGCCTGTACAGCCCTATAGAGAGAGCACTCCAGTCCACTGAGCATGTTTCTGGAGGCAGCTGCCCCTTTACTCACCCAGTTGTCAGCTGACTGGTCTTAAGACAACTGGAACCATGGGCCACATTATGTTGCCACATCACAAGGATCCCTGAGCCCGAAACACCCACCCACCACAGCCGCCCTTTAATTCTCCTCCCACCGCTTGATGGTTGCTTTATTGTCTTAAGTTGCGGAGTCTCGGGATCATTTGTTACAAAGCAGTAGGTAACAGATTCAGTTATACATGTGCGTTCAGTGGACTGTATAGTCCGGGGAAGAGTGTGGAGAGATCTAGGGCTTGGGAAAAGTGTGCTTAGCCTGTATGTTTATATGTCCAAACTTTATCCCAGCAATTCCACACCACCGAAAGTGCTTTGAAGGTGAGGGGGTCGGACACCCTTCTTCCTGCTCAGCTCGGTGACTTCCCAGTGAGCTGACCCCAGGGCTCAGCAACAAACACAGAGGTGAACCTGTGAGCTGAGAGGCCCATTGAGTGAGGAGGATTAGATTAGCAGCTTTCCCATCTCCTAGGAGTTTCATGGATCCAGGTTGTGCCCCTGGATCATTAGTCCATTTTGTGGATGTTTGGGTCTGGTGGTGTTTACCTTTGTTGCTGTTGTGACAAACACCACAACCAAGAGGCCAGAAGCAACTTAGGGGAAGAAAGGGTTTATTTGGCTGACACACGTGTCCATCCCTGAGGGTCATCAGGGCAGGAACTCCAGCGGGAACTTGAAGCAGGAACCATGGAGGAATGCTACTTGCTGGTGCACTCACAGGCTCTTGCTTAACTGTCTTACTATAGAGCCCTAGACCACCTGCCCAGGGATGGTGCTGCCCGCGATGCACTGGGTCTGCCTACGTCAGTTAACAATCAAGTAAACCCCCACAGACATTCCCACAGGCCAGTCTGATCTGAGAACTCCCTCAATTAAGATTCCCTTCTCAGATAGTCTAGGCTGTGTCAAGTTAATAATTAAAGCTAAGTAGGATACAGATAGAAAGACAAATAGATAGATGATAGATAGATCGATAGATAGATGATAGATGATTGATAGACAGATGATAGATAGATAGATAGATAGATAGATAGATAGATAGATAGGTGATAACTAGATGGATAGATGATAGGTAGATAGACGATAAATGGATAGATGATAGATATGTAGATAGATAGATTGATAGATGAATGATAGATGGATAGATGATAGGTAGATAGACAATAAATGGATAGATGATAGATAGATTGATGATAGATGGATAGATGATAGATAGATGATAGGTAGATAGATGATAGATGGATGATAGGTAGATAGGGAGATTGATAGATGATAGATGATGGATAGGTAGATAGATGATGATGATAGATAGATGATAGATAGCTGATAGATAGATGATAGATAGATAATGGTTCAATTTTATTCTCTTCCATGTGGAGATCCGAGTTACTGTTTCTCAAGGTCCTGTGTTAAAGTGTCTCCTTTTTCCATGGAGACCTCTCAGTGCCCCTGTCCAAGGGTAGGTGACCATATCCACTCAGGGTCATTACCAGACTCTGTTGTGTTCCACGGTCCAGGTGTCCTGAGGCTTGTGTCCCGTTGTGGGATGCTGTAGCCCTGTGATACAATCTGATCAGGGCTGGGCTGGCCTTCTTCCAAATTCTATGCCGTCTGACCAAGGTTTCTGTGCTTCCTTAGGAATTTTGGAGGTTTTCTATGTCACTGAAAATTGTCATTGGAGTTCTGGTAGGATATACATTAACTGGAGAGATTACTTTGAGTGTTATGGGCATTTTGCCAATATTACTATTTCCAGTCCTTGAACAGGAAAGATCGTCTTCATTTATTTATGTCTCGTTCAATTTCTTTCATCGTCTTTTATGATTTTCAGTGTATGGATCTTTCACCTCCTTGGTTAAATTTATTCCCAAGTATATTACTTTCAGCCGTCACAGATAGGATTATTCTCCATTATTGCTGTAAAGAAATTCAATGTTTTTTTGTATATTGATTTTTTTTTTATTCTGCAACTTTACTGGATTTGGTTATAAGTTCTAACATTTCGAGTGGAGGTTTTAGCGTTTTCTATGCATAGTACCACATCTGCAAACGTGGCTGATCTTACCTCTCTTCAATGTGTGCACCCTTTATTTCTTCATCTTGTGAAACTGTTCTTGTTCGTACTTTCAGTGCTGACAAAAACAAAAAGACAAGTTGGGACTATATCAAAATAAAAAACTTCTGAGCAATGAACAAGATGGAAAGACCTTCCCAGGTCGGGAAAGCAGCTGGAGCCGGCGCCAGAGAAGAGGTTAAAAGCCAGAACTTACAAGGGAATCACACAACCTGATAAGAAAATAGGTGAATAAATAAACAACCTCATTAAAAGCAGGCAAATGACCCAGAGAGGCATTTCTCTAGGGAAGGCAAAGGAAGGACCGGTATGAATGTAAACAGGCATCCAGCATCACAAACCGTCAGAGAATCCAAATCAAAAGTTCTCTGCGCACCAAGCAGGATGGGGATTCCCGAAGAGAGAAGAGGAAAAGGGGGTGCGGAAGGAAGCAAACATTTGTGCGCGGATGGTGGAAGTGTAAACGGGTGCAGCTGTCATAGAAAACCATCGAGACGTCTCAGAAAACCGGACCCTGGAGGACCTCAGGACCCAGCAAACACCTCCAGTGTGAAATCCGCTCAGTCCACACAGAGAGGCGTCAGCGCTGAAGTCATTGCTCTGTTGATTAACGACAGCAAAACAGCAGAAACAAGCTAAGTGCCCAGGTGAGCCGATACTGAGGTTGTGGGACACACACATGCACACACACGCACACACACACACACACACACACACACGCAGAAACATCATTCAGTCTTGGAAAAACAGGTCTGGACATTTTTGAGAACACAGGCTTTAACCAGGGACATCACTCTCAGTGTTACAGAAAGAGCAGTACTGCACGACCTCACTCCCAGGCAAGATCTGAGAATGTCATGTTCTTGAGACACAAAGCAAAATGTTGGTGACCAGTGATGGGGAGGAGGTGATGGGGAGACACAGGTCAGAGGGTGTAACACAGAAATCATGTAGTGTATATAACGAGTCAGAGACCAAAGTATGGCCTGAGGAGTGTAGCTAAGACTAGCACCGTGTTGCACAGGGGGCGTTTGCAAGAGAGGAGACACCAGGTGCTCTGACCTGCCCCACAACCATGCAGAGGCAGGAGATGATGGATGTGATAATCTGTGGTAATAATTTCATTACATATGAGGTTGAAATAGCTATATAAATACATGTAGCACATAAAACCATCATCCTGTATAATTTATACAATGACGAAAAATTGATTTCTACCATTAAAACATTTTGCATGGAGCACTTGTGGTGGCGAAAAGCAACTGAAATTAAAACAGAAGCTATTTTTTAGGCAAGCAAAGATGATGCTGAACTCCTGGTCCTCCTGTCCGTACCTCCCAGCTGCTCGACCACATATGTGTGACACCATGCTCTGTTCTTGTGGTACTAGGGATCCAACTTAGGACTTCCTGCTTGCTGAACAAGGACTCTAACCACCTGCACTACAACCGTACCCAAAGCAGAATCCTTTTACAGAAGTTTCGCTTGCTCCTTGATATTATTGATTTTATGAATCAGCAAAGAGCCGCCCGCCGTGCACGCAGCCCTGTCTGCACAGCTCTCCTAGACCCTTGTTCTCTCAGCCTCTGTAAGGAGGGATCTAAGGAGAGAATTGACTCACATGCTCACTGGTGGCCTGGCTTTTTACCTTTATTCCAAGAAGTTAGATAAAGGTCAACTAGATTCCTTCCTTCTTAAGTAAACATTTACCCCTTGATTATATGGAAGATTAATAAAAGTATAGAACATTCTGTCAAGGAGACTCAGAGGCTGAAGGCACAGCTTAGCAAGTGCCACACTATCCAGCTAGACAGAGGAATGAAACTTCTACATGCCTCTTGGACTGGGCCCTCCTTCCTTCGATGGCATCTTTGCAAAATATCTTTATATTTTTAATGTGTATGATATTTCAATATGCAGCTCTAACGTGTTTTCAAAACAAAACTTGTGTGACCCTCTGCTGCTTGGCCAAAGTGTTTCCCACACGTGCTGCAGTGAGGCGAACTCCAGGTTTTCAATATTTACCAATTTAGGTATATAAAGGTCTGGATTATAAACCTTGTCTGTTGAGTGCTATTCTGTCAGTCACGAATCACTATCTGTGTGATTCGTGACTGACAGAATGTGTCAGCCTATGTGTGTGCATGTTCATGTTAAAGACACCAGGTAAAACATATACAAGGGAAGTTTTCTGTTCATAAGGAAGAATGAAGTTATATCATTTGCAGAAAAATTGAGCCTAATGTTAATCAAATTAAACCAATTTCAAAGGACAAATATCATATTTTTGCTCACTCCCAGTTCCTAGATTTTATTTACGTACATAAAATCACGTGTGTGTGTGTGTGTGTGTGTGTGTGTGTGTGTGTATACATGTGTCACAAAAGTAGAGCTATTACCAGAAGCAGGGGCAAAATTCTGTACCGCCACGCCTGACCACCATGCCCAAGGTAGGACGTCCCAACTACTTGCCACGTTCAGTGAAGCTCATACCGAGGCAGCCACTGAGGCCACGATGCCCTCTCCTGGTGGCCCCACTCTGACCAATACCAACTTGGGGAGGAAAGGACTTATTTTATCTTACATCTCCCAGGTCACAGTTTAACACTAAGGGAATCCAAGGTAGGAATTCGGGGCAGGAACCTGGAGGCAGGAGCTGGAGCACAGGCCATGGAGGAACGCTGCTTACTGGCCTGATCCTCTGGCTCATGCTCAATCTGCTTTCTTATATGTCACAGGCCAGCCTGCCCAGGGGTGGCACTGTCCACAGTGAACTGGGCCCTCCCACATCACTCAGTCTAGAAAATGCCTCACAGACATAGCCACAGACCAGTCCAATGGAGGCAGTTCCCCAGTTGAGGCTCCAGCATCCAGTGCACCAGCCTTGCTCAGTGCATGAAAAATTACCCAAAACACAAAACTTAGTAGAGAAAAACAGGCATTGCTCATTGAACAGAACAAGCTGCAAGTTTTGGGGCTAGACTTGGGGTTACTCCACCTTCTTAGAATCTAGGGGTGCTCAGGGCTTCCAGTGCTATTTTCTCCCTCTCTCTTTTAGGCACCCCAACATAACATTTGAGAAGACCATAAGGTGAGAGGGGCTGGGAAGGAGTGGGAGGCAGAGTTTGCAGACTCCAGGCACAATCCAGACCCCGCAACCCACCTGGAAATAGCTCATTCTTAACTGCTCCTGAGAGGCACAGTGCAGAGAGCCCAGGGGTATGAGCCCTTTAGTTCTCCAGAATTAGTGTGTATTGACCAGTTTCAAAACAAAACAGATATTGCTTAGAACTTTGGGGGGCTGAGTAGCTGTCCAAACTGTATTTATCTTTGAGAAGGATTTCTTTTTTTCTTTTTTGTCAAGGTGTTGAAAATTGATATAGAGTTGATGAACTGACTTTCAGTAAATGGCTTTTTAGCTCATCCTATCCAAAATAGGAATGTTTCAGAGTGCCAGTGCAGGCTTTCAAGGCTCTGCCCTGAAGGTCAAGAGGAGACCAGCAGGGGAGGAGACTTTGATGTCATCTGTGAGGGAGATGCCAGCTTCCTGGAGGACTCAGAGAAAAAGGCCACAGAGTATGTCGGGACCAAGGATCCCAGCCTGTGGTTATAGGGACAAGACAGCCCACAGGGTGTCCTGGGGAACCAAGCACGTATTAGGGACTTTGAGACTTCAGATCCTTCAGGAAGCTGTGATGGGGGAAAGGGCCCAGGATGTATACCTAGGTAATCAGCTATCTACACAAGAAACACAGCCCTCACCTCTAGGGACTCAGAGACAGTTCATCCTAGAGCCAAAAGAGTGACCATGGCCCGGGAAGACAGGGCTAGGTCTCCTTAAGTTCCACATGCCAATATGGTAGTTATTTCCTGACATTATAGAAACGGAACGTAGAAAGTCATTGTTATTAGTCAGCGTTCTCCAAAGAAACAGAACCGGTAGAATAAATATATATGCATAGAGATTTATCAGCTTAGCTCACAGGATAGAGTCCGAGTAGTCCAACAATGGCTGCACCACACTGGAGA
>NW_008346900.1:252702-253242 GCF_000622305.1 Nannospalax galili | reverse complement strand
TAGCAGGAAGCCTGGCGTTCTCCTCTGCCTCGGTCTTTTATAAGGGCTGCCATCAGAAGGTAACACCCACATTTCGTGTGTGTCTTCCAGCTTGAGATGATCCAATCAAGAAGATCTCTTTCATTTCAATTAATCCCAGGTCCAGTCAAGTTGACATCCAGGATTAGAAACCACAAGTCCAACCCTTGTCAACTTGACACCCACTCTATGTCATGCTTAATTTTCAAATGTAAACAATGTTGAGGTCATAATTTTACCCAACATGATATGACTATCCCATCATACAATGACCAATGCACTATATATCTTAGAGTAGGTGATAAGGTCTTCGAGGAATGCTTAGTCCTTTAGTGTCCGATAACCCAATATAATCATATAGGTTTACAACACTTAACACTTATCTCAATTACACATTCAAACAAAGAATAACTCAAGTATCTGCTTAACATATGTGTATACATGCACAAGCCTATTCTTAACCAAATAGGACAAAAATACTCATGTCAATTCCAATCCCCGTTCCTGCAACTGGTCACATGG
>NW_008346900.1:251109-251760 GCF_000622305.1 Nannospalax galili | reverse complement strand
AGTTTTGGCAGAAGCATTATGTGCAGGAAAGGCAAATCCATAACCAGAATACGTGTCTATTTCTATAAGGACAAAGCACTGTCCCCTCCAAGATGGAAGAGGTCCAATGTAGTCAACCTGCCACCAGGTTGCAGGCTGGTCGCCACGGGGAACAGTGCCATATCGGGGGCTCAGTGTTGGTCTCTGCTGTTGACAGATCTGACACTCAGCAGCAGCTGTAGCCAGGTCAGCTTTTGTGCGGGGGAATCCATGCTGTCAAGCCCATGCATAACCTCCATCTCTGCCACCATGGCCACTTTGTTCATGGGCCCATTGAGCAATGACAGGGACAGCTGAAGAAAGAGGCTAACAGTCCACAGAGCGGGTCATCCGATCTACTTGATTCTTGAACTCATCTTCTCCTGAAGCCACTTTTTGATGAGCATTTACATTTTACATGGGACACAAGTATGTTCACATCCTTTGCCTATCTGGAGAGCTCTATCCACATACTTCTTCCCCAAATGTCTTTCTCGCCAATTTTCCAACCACGATCCTGCCAAGTCCCTGACCATCCAGCCAAACCATTGGCTACAGCCCATGAATCAGTATATAATCGCACTTCTGGACATTTCTCCTTCCAAGCAAAATGCACAACCATGTGCACTGCCC
>NW_008346900.1:241460-250652 GCF_000622305.1 Nannospalax galili | reverse complement strand
ATATTGCAGAGCTATAGTCATAAAAACAGCATGGTACTGACACAGAAATAGACACATTGATCAATGGAACATAACTGATGACCCAAACCTAAGTGCATGCAATTTCAGCCACCTGATATTTGACAAAGGTGCCAAGAACACACAATGGAGGAAAGACAGCATCTTCAACAAATGGTCCTGGAAAAACTGGATCTCCACCTGTAGAAGAATGAAACTAGATCCTTATCTTTCACCTTGCACAAAAGTCAACTCCAAGTAGATCAAAGACCTCAATGTGAAACCTGAAACTCTGAAACTGTTAGAAAACTTTGGTGGTAAACTAGGAGTCTTGGTGTTCTTGAAGGTCACATACTATAATTATAATCTCTTTCTTGGGGATGGAGACATGGCTCAGTGATTAAGAGCACTGGCTGTTCTTGCAGAGAACAAGGTTTTAATTCCTAATGCCGACATGGCAGTTAAAACCTGTCTGTAACTCTAACTCCAGTTCTAGGGGATCCAATGACTTTTTCTGACCACTGTGTGCATTGTACAACAAGGGGGACCTTGCATACATGCAGGCAATACATTCATACTCATGAAATAAAAATAATGAAAAAGTTGTTTTTAATTTCTTCTCAATGACAAACTTTCAGATGGTTAAAGGATGGTTTCTAGACTGCCATATTTTCCTAACTATTGATCAATCATATATTTTTTTTCATGGCACCTTTTTGTTGAGACTGCTGGACAGAGCCCATCTAGCTGGATAAGCTAGCCAGATCCTTGGAATCACCATACACCTGATTTTGGACCAGCCTCAGTCCTGTCACTTGAGGGTTAAAGTCTTCTCTGAGAAGTAGTCAGAACCAGCCCATCTTGCTCCCATGGGTACTTCTTGGGCCTCGGTCCCTTCCTTCTGAGTCTGCCTGGGAGTGCATGATTAGCTAGGTGAATTAGCCAGATATGATGGGTCACCATTCCTTCTTTGGGGATGAGCCCAAGCCTCTGCTCCAGGACTCACATCTTCTCTGCTTAGCTTGTTAAAAACATCCCAGTTGATCCCTATCATCCCTTGCCCTGCTGGAGAGCTCCTGAGTAGCCTGCCTGGATGTATCTGGTCCTTCAGATGAAAACTCAAAAGAGAGAACCTGAAGCACAGACCAATTAACTCTTCAAACTCAATCAGAAAACAACCAAGATACATCAACCACATAAACAAAACAAAACTTCAACTAAAAAATGTCAGACTAGAATTCCATATCAGACACATAACCAACAAAAGAAATCTATATGCCCAGACCACAATACAAATACACATCTGTATTAGTCAGGGTTCTCCAAAGAAACAGAACTGGTAGAATGAATGTATACATATAGAGATTTATCAGTTTACCTCACAGGATAGAGTCTGAGTAGTCCAACAATCAAAGCACTTTTCAGAAACATCTGGGCGATGTTTCTGAAAGAGTGCTAGGTGCCCACTTCTTCCCAGCACTCTACAGAGCTCCACTTGATTCCTTCCTACAAGCACCAAGAAGCTGCGTTCAGCCCGGCATTTGCTAGTTGCTGGGTTGTCACCTTCAATATCCTGGGTTCTTAAGGTGCAGAGCAGCACCAATCCCCTTGAGGCTCCAATCATGAGGCTGCAATGGATCTTAACCCCTCTTTCCTCCTTGCCAAATGAGGAGATAAGCTGGCAGCCAGGGCCTGGACCCAGGCTGGAGGCACGGTCCTGCCAGTGAATGGACAATCCAGACCCACAGCTGGGTTCATATTGATACACCTTCACACCAGGGAGGACGGACAGCATTGAAAGGCCAAGCTCTTGAACATTAGCCCATCACCTGCAGTTTCAACACCTGGGCATGGCAGAGTCAAGAGAGGCTGAGAACGATCTGTGGTCAGCAGTGAGTGTTAAGGAGCTGTGAGACCTTAGACCAGACCCTTGACCTCTCTGGTCCTTGCCGCTTCAGGTGTGACATGAAAAGGTTAGGGGGCCAGAGATTCTTCTGGCCATACCCTTCTCCCTGCCTGATGGTTCTGGGGAAGGTCAGGAGGAAGGCTGCAGCGGGCACAGCAGGGTGGTTCACTGAGAAAGGACTTCGGAATCCCTTGAGCTGCCACAGGGTTCCGTCTCTCTATCCCCTTCTCACCTGGTATTTCCTCCTCTGTGGGAACCTGGGCTCAGGGCTCTTCAGGCCATCTCTGAGGCTGGACACACCCTCAGGAACGACATCTACCTTCTTCGGCTCCCTCATTGGCCTGGAGCTCACCGGGTAGGTGAACTCAGCTGCCACAGAGCCCCAGGGATGCACTGTCATCACTCCAGTGCTGGGTTACAGGCCTGTACCACCATAGCTGGCTTTTTTACATGAGTTCTGGAGATCAAATTCATGCCTGTGAGGCCAGCAGTTTGTCCTGCCATTGGCCTATTTGGGGGTTTAATTGTGAGACAGCTCCCTTCCCGGGGTCTGTCCTGGGCTGGCTTTCTCCTCACAAAAGACATCTTCCTTTGCTTCCCACAGCAGTGACACAAAGACTGTTCATACCGATTTCCCTCTTAGACATTGGAAGTGATTTGGTTAAAAAAAAAAAAGTCTAGCCTGGGCATGTGGCACACGCTTTTAGTTACAGGGCTCAGGAGGCAGAAGCAGGCAGATCTCTGTGTGAAATTGAGACCACCCTGGTCTACATAGTGAGTTCCCAGCCAGCTGGAGCTACAGGGAGACCCTTTCTCAAAAAACCAAAAAAAAATAAAAAAGATAATAAATAAAAAGATAAATAAATAAATAAATAACAAAGCTAAGTGGCTGAGCTTGGGGATGCCCCGTAAATACTGCCTTCCTTTCCTCCTCCTTTTAGACAGCAAAAATGACCAGAATGTCAAATGTACCAGAAAGCCCCGTCTTTTATCCTTATTGGAAATTCACCTATTCACTGACCTCAGGGCCTTGGAGTACACGGATCTGGTGAAGGAGAGGACAGATCCCCAGGAAGGGGAGGGAGGCTTCCACCACCAGTGAGAAGAGGGGATGTCTAAGTAAGGACGTGGTGGCTAAATGTCCACTGAGAGGAAGGATGGCCACAGAGAGTGCCATGCCAGTGAGGCATCTTCAGAGAGGAGAGAGAGCCAGGGCTGGGAGGGGGCGCTCCTGAGGAGGAGGTCTGGGGAAGAGTGCCAGGGTACTAGGTGTGGCCCGAAGCAGGTGCAGCCTTGGGCAGAGCCGAGCACCACTTAACTACAGGAGATGGGGGAAGCAGCCTGACGCAATGGGGTTTCACTGTGGTGAGGCCTCCTTCTTCCCTTCTGTTAAATATTATTTTAAAAATATTTGTTCCACTCACACTATGCGTCCATCTGTTCCCACAAATACCCGCCAGCCTCTAGAAGCAATCGCACCCCAACTCTGGGGGTGGGGGGAGTACAGCAGGATTTGGGGCATCACTGTGAGAGCCATGGGTCTGTCCTCATTCAGCGGACCCTGGAGTCTAACTGGCTTGTCCTGAGAGCTTTGCATCCTTACCACCAGGGGACCTCTCTCTCTCTCTCTCTCTCTCTCTCTCTCTCTCTCTCTCTCTCCTGCCTGGGATTTGAGACCCTGTAAAGGACAGTGATGGACAATTTGCCAGTGACAAAGCATGTCATTTATCTCCCTCCACTGTGATTTTCCCTTTGGGGACATGTCCTTCTTCACAGCTGCTGAGTAAGAACCCAGCATAGCAATCAGGAGAGAAGTAGATGACCCAGAACTAAATCAAGGTCCAATGACTTCCCAAGGGTCCCTGAGCACCTGTTGGTCCTCAGATAACCCCTGGCATTTCTGTCTAGCCCCAAACCCTCGACTCTATGGTGAATTCTTCATTCCTAACACAGGACCCCTTCTGAAATCAGGATGGCTGTCACACCTGAAGTTACTAGTTGAACCAGGGTGAGGGACTGACCCTTCCAGGTCTACTCTGGCTAGAATTAGTCACCGCAGGGGTTTAACCCTGAAGTGATTTAATTTTGAGTCTTGAGGCTGCGGTGCTGAGGGAGCCATCTTCAGACACATGAAGTAGAAAACCAGAGTGAGCGAGCGCCAGGGAGGGGATCTGAACACTGATGGCCAGAGAGAAGCTGCAGAGGAGGGCTGTGCAACCCCAACCCCGGACCCCGGACAGCATGAGGCAAGCATGAGTGCACCAAGAGATCGGGACTTGGAGTCTGAGCACATTCTAGAATTCAAGGCTGGTGCACATTCTAGAATCTTCTTGCTGTCTGTGGCCAGCTACGTCCAGTCCGTCCCGACCCACTCCCCGGACACTCTGTCCTGGGCTTCTGTGAGATTTGTGTGTATTTTTCCAACAAATCTTTTATTCTCCCAGCTGCCTTGAACAGATTGTGCTCACAGGAACTGTGGACGGCGTCTCTTAGAAACTGCTCGCTCTTCCTCTTCCGTCTCCTCCTCAGCCCCTGGGACATTCCTGCTGCTTCCCTTCCTCCATCTTCTCTTCTGTCACCCTTTGTCTTTCTCTCTGAATTCTCTTCAACTTTTTCAGAACTCTCCATGCCAGCAAGTCCTCCCTCCCCTTCATCGAATCTGTCAAAGACAGAACGGGAACATATAGGTTCTAGGAAAGACTTAAAGAGAGGATCGCATGGATGTTTGGGGGGACAGAGGACAAGCCTCAGTCCCCTTTCTGACTGTAGGGTAAGTGCAAAGCACATCTCTCACCTCGAAAGGATTCTAAACTAAATGTGGTGACCATGGCCCGGGAATATGGATTCAAGTCGCTCTAGATAAAATATTCCAATATGGAATCCATTTCATGAGTGTTTAGTAGCTATAGAACAAGTCATAAAGCATTTAGCGCATACATTGATGGGAACATGAAGTAGCCCTCACATCAAAGCAAGGGATCCTTTGTGATGACATTCTTAGCTTTTGGTTTGGTAGAAGGTAGCAGTCTGCTAAGAGCTCAGTCTAAATGTTTATCAGATAGCTAAAAGGACGTGAGGTCAAAACAGAGGTGGGCAGTGAACGGCTGTTCAGAAGAGAAAAGAGCCCATGAGAGTTTGGCTCTGGATCTGCCACATCCAACTCTCCACAACTGGGAAGTTCTGAACGACTGTCCTTGTAGACCTTTCGTGTGTGTGTGTGTGTGTGTGTGTGCATGTGTGTGTGAGTGTATGTGTGTGTGTGTGCATGTGTGTGAGTGTATGTGTGTGTGAGTGTGTGTGCATGTGTGTGTGCGTGTGTGTGCATGTGTGTGAGTGCATGTGTGTGAGTGTGTGTGCATGTGTGTGTGCGTGTGTGTATGTGTGTGTGCATGTGTGTGTGTGTGCGCGTGCATGTGTGTGTGTGCGTGTGTGTGTGTGTGTTTCTGGCAACTTCGTTTTGCAGTGTTCGATAACTAACAAGCACTTTTCTGAACTGCGCTGCATAAAATGCTTTTTACAAATTTAAAGTTTTGTCTTAAATAACGTAAAACAAAACAGCAAACAACAGGTCGGAAGCACAGGCATCAGTGGAGGTGGAAGATGGAGGGAGCCGAGCTGGGTAGCAGCACGTCATGGGGGACTGATGAACAGCGCAGGTGATGCTGAGTCGCCAGGGAAAAGAGTCACGGAGTTCACAGAGGAGAAGGGTGCTCGGTCCTGATAAGGCGCCCACATGAGCCAGTCTTCAAGCAGGTCCACAGCCACGTGTGCATCCCCACTCACCTGCTGACCTCAGTTGAGCTCAACACAGGGTGACCCTGAGGTACAGCGCCTGTCTGTGTCAAGATCCTATCTCTGCTTAATTATCTAAGAAGTGATTCCAGAAAATACAGTTGCAGTTAAAAAAAAATCACAGGTGGCAACTGAGCAAAGAAGTCATGAGCCAGAGTCGGCAGGAATAACAGACAGTAGCTCCAGCCCATAGCGCTTAGAATCGAGGGAGATCAGACACGGACCACAGCGTGAGCACACTGTGCGCCCTTGAATAGATGCAAGTTTGGAAATATGGGGATAAAGCCAGACGGCACCAAAATAACTGCACAGCAAGGAAATAAATAGAATGGCTACAAATAGCAGAGGCTCATAGTGTATGATTAAAATAAAAAACTCATTGGATAGAATCAACCAATTAGATCAAAGCTAAGTGGTCCTTACTGGGGAGGAAAGGGTGTGGAAGAAGCTGAGCAGAGTCGGGGGACACAGGAGTAGAACATGAATGGAGACCGGGGGACAGGCTCAAAGTGTCCAGCAAGAGCAGAGAGGGGAAACGGAGCGAAAGCGGAGGCAGGTTGTTTAATAAGATGTGGTTAAGATTACCCAGAGCAAGGCCAGAGCGCATGGGGTGGAGCTGAAGACTCGGGCTCACGGCCAGCCTTGACTACTTCATGAGTTTGAAGCCAGCCTGTGCTAACAAGAGTCTCAAAAAACAATATATTATCTGAAGCTGGTAAAGGGTAAACAGAGCGAGGAGGAAGGTAAAGAAAAGGAAGGTGAGCACAGAGGGACGTCAGGGAGGAGGGAAGACCCACAGCCTCGGGCCTCCAAGCCACCAGTGAAGCTCAGTCAGAGAAGGTCCCACGCCACGATCCACCCAGGACAGCCAACATTTCCACGGGGCAAAAGTGAACAGCCGTCAGGGGAACCCGCCTGGAATTTTGCTGTGGATCTGCCTGGCTGGCAAATCGAAGTTCTCTCTGTGGACACCATGGCTCTCCAGTCAGCCTGGCGGATTCCAGGGGAAGACACACACACACACACACACACACACACACACACACACACACAATCCATCAGGTTAAATTTCCTGTCATTCCTGGTTGGTTGGGGAATATTTTCTACAGTTATAGGTGAGTGTTGAATTTTATGAAATTTTCTTATCTGTAAGTATTGAGGTCATTAAATTATTTTTCCTTTAATCTATAAATGCAATAATGTACATTTTTATTTTCCTAGTCAACTAACCTCAATTTCATGAAATAAGGCCACACCAAAAACAAATTCACTGAGCTAGGCTCATACGTAATTAAGTATTCAACTTTAATCTTTGGATGGCTTGCAAATTTACCTCTGAGTAACCTCAGATGATGAAGATATTTAACGTTTCCATCACTTTCCAAAGTTCCCTTGGGTTCACAAACATTTCCTTTCCTTTTTATGAATTAAATTAACCCATAATATTTATTTATTTTCTTGTATTTAAAATATCAAATTTCTATGAAATCTGCAGCAATGAATTTTGGAGTTTTCTACACATTACAATTTTATGTGGGTGAAATTGTTTAGTAGCTACGTGGCCTCTGCGGATTGATCTTTGTTTACCCACAAGGAAGATCAGCTCATGCTCCTGCTTTCCACTGTTAACAGCTGCTTATAGTTTTACAGAATCTGCTTGTAAGGCTTCTCTGGATGCATTTTGTGGAGTGGCTCCTCCCTGGAGTTCACTCACTGACTTGGATCTGTGAGTATATGTGCTTGTCAGTCTGAGAAGTGTACTGATCCTCTTCCTCCTCCACCTCTTCTCCCTCCTCCTCTCCATCCGGGGTTCCTCCTCCTCATCTTCTTCCTCCTCCTCTTCCTCTCCATCTGGGACTCCAGGCATGATGGTGATGGTGGTCTCCTTGTTACTGACCCACTGGTCCATGAGACTCCATTTAGCTTTCGATCAGTTTATTTTCTCTTTGAGCTTCAACTTGGGTAATTTTTATGGTTCTCTCTCTCTCTCTCTCTCTCTCTCTCTCTCTCTCTCAGTACTAGGGATTGAACCCATGGCTTTGCGCATGGTAAGCAAGCACTCGATCCCAAGCCCCAGCCCAGTCCAGCCCTGCTTTGCAATCGTAATCGTACCCAGGGTTCAGCCTCTGAGTTTAGCTTTTCTTTTCTGCATTTCAGTTCTAAAATTCCCACTTGTTTTCTTCAAGCACTTTGCAGAAGCTGTCTGCCTTTTCCTCTTGCTTCAGTGTATCCACAATTGTTTGTTGAAGCAGCATTCTCTTGATTGTTTAAAATGCTTTTAGATGTGGGCTGGAGAGATGGCTCAGCGGTTAAGAACACTGGTTGTTCTTGCAGAAGACCTGGGTTCGAATTCCAGCATCCACATGGCAGCTAACAACTGTCTGTAACTCCAGTCCCAGGGGATCCGACAGCCTCTTCTGACCTCTGTGGACACTGCACGACATAGGTGCACTTACCTACATGCAGGCAATATACGCATACATATAAAATAAAAATAATAAATAAAAAATATTTTAAAAAATGTTATTGGATGCATCTCACATCCCTCGCCTCCAGTGCTGGCATCTGGTCATCATCTTTCTTCAATCAGCTTAAATTTTGACATGGTGGATAAATTCTGCTGAAAACTAAGCATGATGCACAGTGTGTGATGAGACCTTGGGTCTTTCTATTCCTATTATTTATTCAATAATTTAATTGTAAAAACATTACACAGAGTAACAGGTTTCTCGCAGCATTTCCAAATGGTTTTGCTGATCCCCCCCCATTTGACCCTCTCCCTCTTGAATCTTGTTGAAGATTTTGCTTACTTACCTTTCTATGATTCTGCTGTACAGGAGGCAGCAGTTCAGCATCCCCACTTGGCCTCTGTTGACTTGGAGACATGGTATCTGGTCACTATGGCACTAGGTGAGAGTTCCGGGTACTCACCCTCATCCCCAGGTCAAGATGTAGCTTCTCCCCACAAGGCTGCCACTGAGACTGAACTGGTGTGGGGTGTGGAGAACATGGGACTAGCTGCTGAAAGTCTGCAAACACACAAAGTGGGGACAGCAGGCGATGTCTCCACAGCCTTGACTCAGCCAGGAATGTCAGTCCAGCTAAAACACCTCCAAACAACACGGATAAGAGAGACACTTCCAGAAACTTGGGAGATGGCAAGGTCAGTAAGTCCTTGCCCTGTAGACATAGGACCCGAGTTTGGAACATTGACACCCATGTACAAACCGGGTATGGCGGCATACAATTGATCCCGGTGCTGAGAAGTGGAGACAACAGGATCCCTGGAGCTCCATGCCCCGCCAGTCTAGCCAAATCAATGAGAAATCCTGTCTTAAAAATGGGGCTGGAGAGATGTCTCAGCGGTTAAGAGCACTGACTGCTCTTGCAGAGGACCTGGGTTCAATTCCCAGCACCCACATGGCGGCTATGAACCGTCCTTAACTCTAGTTCCAGGGGAGTCTGAAGCCCTCTTCTGACCTCTGCGCATTGCATGA
>NW_008346900.1:239374-241334 GCF_000622305.1 Nannospalax galili | reverse complement strand
CATACACATAAAATAAAAATAATAAATAAAATATTAAAAAAATAAGGTAGACAGTGATTGAAGAAGACTTTCGACATCAGTCTCTGGCCAAACACAGGCATGTACACACACACACACACACACACACACACACACACACACAGAGGAGAGAGAGAGAGAGAGAGAGAGAGAGAGATTTAAGAGAGAGACAGGGACAGAGAGAGATACGGAGAAGAGATACGGAGATAGAGACGTAGGCCTGCACCGAGGATCTCTCTGGTGCACCCATTTCACAGTTGCTCACTTGAGTCATTTACTGAGATGGAAGGACTTTGAATGGAAACTCTAATTCCAACTCTTTCCTGTTGAAATAACAGGAAGTCAAGAAAATATTGATTTGATTTCAAATCTTTACTTCTCTTATCTGTTTTAAGAGCCAGCCCCATAAACCAATAATTACAGAGCCATACTGATGGCCTTGAAATGCACCAAGACCTAATTTGTGTGACAATAATGGTACAGAAGAGGGGAAGAAGCAGAGGAGCTCAGGAGCCAAGGCTTGAACAGTATTGAAATTAAATTAATGCGAACTAAGTTGTCTAAGTTGTTACAGACTGTCTGTATTCTCTGAGTCAACCACTAAGCGTGTGTACGTAGACAGTCAAAGAGGAAGCAAAAGGCATAAGAAGATTATAAAGTCTCTACAGAACACAAAAGGCAGGCAATCAGGAAACTGAGGACGAAGGAGCCAGGGACACTCAGAGAGCAGCGGCCCGGAAACACCCGAACCCCGCCCTGCTGAGTGCTTTACGTGTCGGTTACAAATCTCCGTCAACAGGAGAGACTAGAACAACAGACACAGCACATATAGTGATGCTGTCAGAAATATGCACACGGAATTCAAAGACACAAATGGCTTGACTGTGGAGTAAGATAATGGTCAGGGGTTTCATATTGTAACGCTAAAAAGCTCGAGTGACTACTTACAGCAGATGAAATAGACTTTAAAAAATAAACACTAGAGACAAAAAGAATATTGTATAATGCTAAAAGTAGCAGCTCATGAGGAAGACATACCAATTTAAATAGCTAGGCACAAAACAACACGGCCCCCAAATGCATAAAGTAAAACCTGAGTGTATGAAGTAGGAGATTCAACAGTCGTGGGGGAGCTCCACTCTGCTCCTGGGGTTGTGGGTATCACAGCAAGACGGAAGGGCAGCAGCAGAGAGCACTCTAGGCTTTACCTCATGTCCAGTCAATCTGTGTTTTCACTGTTTCTACTCCGTGTTTGTTTGTGCAATTCATCATTTGAAACAGAAAGAACCTGGACATCATGAGACATCCCACGTGCCCTTTGCTTTCTGTTTCTGTATCACAACATCCTGACCAAAAGCAGCCCAGGGAGGAAAGGGTTTATTTGGCTGACACTCCCAGATCATAGCCCATAGCTGAGGGAAGTCAGGGCAGGAGGTGGAGCAGGAACTGAAGCAGGAACACTGTTTGCTGGTCTGCCCTCTGGCTTGCTCACAAACCATGCTTAGCCAGCTTTCTTACATAGCCCAGGCTAGCCTGCCTAGGAACGGCACTGCCCACAGTGCGCTGGGTCCTCCTACATCAATGAATAGTCGAGACAGTTCCCCACAGACATGGCCACAGGCTCACTTGATCTATGTGATCCACAGTTGAGGTTCCGTCTCTCCAGGTGCTGCTAGGACACCTTTGGACAACACCAATTTATGACCCAGCTTATCATTCCTTGCCACTGATGAGGGGATAGAAGAAGATCTCCACACCACCAGGGTTTTTTCATAGATGCACAGAGCAACATTGTTCCTAGCAGCCCAAAGGAGGGACCCCAGATGGAAACACTAACCAGTGAATGGAAATACAGACCAAGTGAATGGAAATACTAACCAACTGAATGGAAATACTGACCAAGTGAATGGAAATACTAACCAGTGAATGGAAATACTAACCA
>NW_008346900.1:217265-238149 GCF_000622305.1 Nannospalax galili | reverse complement strand
AGTGAATGGAAATACTAACCAGTGAATGGAAATACTAACCAGTGAATGGAAATACTAACCAAGTGAATGGAAATACTGACCAAGTGAATGGAAATATTAACCAGTGAATAGAAATACTAACCAAGCAGGAGGACGGGGATAAGATACACCACACCGTGGGTGAGTCTTGAAAACAGCACAGTAAATGCAAGAAGTCAGATGCAAATGTGCACAGAGCATACAGTTTCATTATTGTGAAGTGCCCATAGAGACCCACAGAGACAGAGCAAATTAGAGGTTGAAAACAGTTGCCAGGTAGAATGAAAAGTGACCACTACTTAGAGAGCTTCTTTTAGGATTGTTCTAGAGGTTTTTGGTTTGTCTTTACCAAAGGCCACTAAAATATACATTTTAAATTGGTAGCTTTCATGATATGTAAAATATTTCTTTATAAAACTTTAAGTAAAGACAATATCTAGTAATAGGCAAAAGCAGTCTGTAGGGAGAGGCTGCCTATATGTCAACTGACTTTCAGTGAAAATACCAGTAACTCAGTAGGGATGGAAGCATTTCAACAAATGATGCTTGAATAACTGGACATTGATTTTGCAAACTGGAAACGACCCTCACTTGCAGCTCTTGGAGATCCAACAGATGTGGAGCGTAGATTTAAATAGGGGTTCTTAAGAAATAGAATATTCAAGGAAACTTTTTGAATCTTGCTAGGTCTGCTGTCTTAGGACTTAAAAGCATAAGCCACACACACACATACACACACACACATGCACACACACGCGCATGTGCGCACACACACACACACATTTTGATAGCTTTGACTTCATCAGAGTTAAAAGCTACTCTTCACAAAACATCGTTAAAAGGTTGACGTAGTTATTTTTTTTCTGTTGCTGTGATAAAACATTCTGACAAAAGCAACTCCTGGGAGAACAGGTTTATTCTGGCTCACAGTTCAAGGTGCCGCCTGTCATGGAGGGGAGTCAGGGCAGCAGGAGCCTGAAGCAGCTGGTCACGGCTCATCCACAGTCAGGGAGCAGAGAGTGATGATGCACGCTGTGCTCAGCTCCCTTCTCCACTTACACAGTCCAGGGGCCCAGCCAGGGAATGGCACCACATGCAATAGACAGGTCAATTATGTAATCAAAATAATCCCCTACAGGCCTGACCAATCTCCTACAGGCCCAGAGTTCCAGATCATTCCAGATTCTGTCAAGTTGACACTTAACACTCACCATACAAGTAGAAAGACAGTCCCATAAAGGTTGAAGATGGTTGGAAGGTGTATCTGATGGAGGTTTGTACCAGGAATCTGTAAACACCCTTCCCAGATTAAAAATAACCAGAGAAAAACTGCACAGAATATTTGCACAGACACAGCAGCAGATAAAAGACATGAAACCGGCCTCCTGGACTCACGGGAGAAATGCAGATTGATGCCGTGGAGGTGGTGCCTGCCTGTCACAGTGCCGACGAAACCAAACAAGGATGCGGACGAGGTGCTAAGGAGGGAGAATGACTGAAATGTTCACAGCTGCCAGGAAAGAAAAAGGGAGCGGACGTCTGAGAGCAGGCTGGCAGTTTTAGAGAAAATAAAGTTAATGTATGAAACCCAACACTCCCTCTTTTATGAATCTATCCAAGAAAAATCTCCTCAAATGTTCACACAGAGATGGGCTCCCGTGGCTTACAGCAGCCTTGGTCACAACCCCCTCAATCTGGAAACAACCCAAATTCCCACTGCTACTGTGGGCAGAACCTGCCATGAGTTCACACAGCTGGCATGATCTCAATGCAGAGAAATAAGACAGGGTGACCTGAGGTGCGGTCGTGGGTGGGCAGGGGTGGGCTGTGAAGTGTCGTGGGTGCTGGGGGCATGGGAATCTTCTAAAATGCCCTGGTTTATCACCAGCATGTGAATGTATGTGGTGGTCAGAGCCCATCACGCCGCACACCTGCACACTATGAGTTCCATGGGATGTGTATCACGCCTCAGTAAACTTGACTTAAACAAATTGGATCTTGGCTATCCATCTCATTTGCAAAAAGTCAATTCCATCTGGATTGTAGATATGAATATAAATATAAAAACAGGCAGAAAACATAACTCTAGAGCATGTCACAGTCTTAGTGTAGCCAAAGATTTTTAAATAGGACATCCACAAACATCAGACACACACAGACACACAGATATATACAGACACATGCACACACACAGATACACACACAGACACACAGATATATACAGACACATGCACACACACAGATACACACACAGACACACAGATATACATACAGGCACACATACAGATACACACAGAAGCACACACATACGCACAGGCCACACGGCAGTTATTCGAGCAGTAAGCCCCAGGAATCAGATTTTAATTTCCAGTTACAAGACAGGAATGCTGCTCTGTAACACTGGAAACCTGGGTGATGGTCAGTTCATAGGATGCAGGTGAGCAGCTGTGGAAGTCGGGCAGGCCTGTGATGATTCTGTTTCCTTGCAAATATCCTGGATGCACAGTCTACTCACAAGTTGAAGCACGGCTTATCTGTGCATCCTGTGCCCCCTTCTTCCCATACATTGCTTCAACTTTTCAAAAGTTCTTTTTGTTGCTGTTTTTTTTAACAGGGTCTCCCTAGTCCCCAGCCCACCAGGGTGGCCTCAGTCTTACAGAGAGCCCCCCGCCTCTGCTTCCCAAGAGCTGGGGTTAAAGGTGTGCACCACAATTCCCGGCATTTCAAAAGTTCTTTTGAAAATATATTTTATGTATATGAGTGTTTGTCTGCATGTATGTATGTGTGCCACATGTGTGCAGTGCCCAAGGAGGCTAGAAGAGGGTGTCATATCCCCTGGAACTGGAGTTACAGCTGGTTGTAAACCTCCATGTGGATGCTGGGTGCTGGGAACTGAACCCAGGTCCTCTGCAAGAGCAGCCAGTACTCTTAACTGCTGAGCCATCTCTCCAGCTCCAAAAGATCTGCTTTTGAAATTTTTCTTTGAGTAGCCAGGTATGCAAGCACATGTCTGTAATCCCAGTACTTGGGAGCTCGAGGCATAAGGATCCTGAGTTTGGGGCCTACTTGGGCTAGACAGTAACATTTTCTCAGTGATGGCTCTGAAGAACAGCTCACTTGCCATGGGCGTTCCTGTAACACTGTGGTACAAAGCATGTCCTCAAACTCCCTCACTCACGTGGCCAGCACTCAGCAAATGCCTTCACGAGGGTGTCCCACCAGTTCCACCTAGGAGTTCCAACAGGGATTCATCTGTCTGGGGAGTAGCAGGTGCAACTTTCAGACACACTGGTCTCCATGCTATATTGGCTCTTTTCTGCTCACTTTCTGTTTTTCATTATTTGAGACAGGGTCTCCCTATGGCCACAGCTGGTCTGGAACTCACTATGTAGACCAGGCTGGCCTCCATCTCACAGAGATCCACCTGCCTCTGCCTCCCGAGTGCAGGGATTAAAGGCGTGTGCCACAATGTCCGGCCTCTGCTCAATTTCTACCCAGTTGGCAACTAGTCAGATAGCGAGGACCATTGCTGCTTTCAAAGCCACAAACACTGTCTGGGGCAAGGGAGAGGCAGAAGCCAGGGAAGGTAGCATCAGGGACCAGCTTCCATGTTCCCAAGCTGACATACACAGGACACTGGACTCCATCCAGCTCAGGACAAGCCCTGACCAGACGGTTTCTAACTCCAGCTGTTCTTGCCCAGCACCAACCCACACCCTGGCTCTGCTGTTTCTTGTCTGTGTTTCTTTCTGGGCCTCACCTCTGCAGTGGGCCTGAGGGTGACCTGTAGCTCAACCCTGAAAATAAGGCCTCTCCTGCTCTTGTGTCATATCAAGCTGTCCAAGTATCCTCCAGGAGGCAGAATGTAAGACTTTATGCCTTGGAGAGCCACTTCCAGAGAAGGAGAGAAGGAAGCCCTGGAGAGAGATGGAGAGGACTTGGTGAGATCTGGGAGGCGGGGAGCCCGAGCTTGCTCTTGGGAAGCACAGAGTTCTCTGCAGAGAGCCAGTTGCAGTGGGTTGGGGTGTGTATGTGTGGCAGGAAGGTAGTAGGGCAGGCATCTCAGTCCAGGTACAGAAAAGAAGGTAAATTCCTTCAGCATCTCAGGCGCACAGTGGGGACAACAGACAGAACTGTATGGAACGAAGTTGAAATGGCCTCTTCTGTGGGTTGGAATTCTACTCAGTGATAACAGCCTGGGGACGTGGGAGCAAAGCCCACAGGCAGGGTAGGATGGATCTCCTGCCAGTCGGAAGTGTTATGGTGGCCAGGGAAAAGGAAGCAAAGTCAGGCACTGTCTGCTTGCAGCCTGATGTGCTGGAACCGCACATCCACCTGACAGTGGGCTCAGCGTCTGCTTATGCTAACAGGGCCTTCAGTTCTCCACGGTTGGTGCTGTGCTGGGAAGTTGCTCCTTCATGGCAGAAGTAACCTATGAGCTGGGTACAGGGATGCCACAACGTGGCAGAGTACAGCCAGCCAGCGGGTATTGAAGATATGCAGGGCTCCCTCCCACCAATCGACCATTTATTTTAACGTTTCCCTCCCACCAGTCTTACTTCCTCTATCCTCTGAGGATGTTGCTTATTATTTTTATAAATACATTCCCAATGAGGAGAAAATCGAACATGCATGTGTCTTAAAATGAAGCATGCATAATAGAACTCTAAAAACACTTTCCTAGAAACAATCAATCTTTCATAAACATTTTAATTTTGGGGTGCTGTTCAGATAAGTTATGTAACTTACTATGTCCTGGGGGGAGGTTAGCAAAATAAGTTAAGTCTGGACTGGAAATGGAGACTGTATATGGTCATACAGATGAACACACACACGTGTATGCACAGAGCAGCAGGAGGCTTGGAATCCAGTGTGTGGTGCATTTTAACTACCTTCCACACACAGAACTCTGGTCCATTTTATTGGTTCCCCTTTTCATATCTGACAAGAAGCAACTCAAGGGGGAGGGGTTTATTCTGGATCGTGGTTTGAAGGGACACATTCATGGCAGGGAAGGCAGGATACAGGGGTAGCTTGTGGCTGTGGCAGGAGCGTGGAGCAGTTGTTGATAGTCGCACAGATCAGGAAGGAGAGACGGTCAGAGAATGGGGCCAGGCTGTACACCTTAAGGCGCTGCTGCTGTTGCTGGTGAACTGTGGGCTTTGACACAGAATGTTCCCACAGGCTCATGTGTGAATACTTGGCCTCCAGCTGGTGGTTGGTGTGGTTTGGGGTTTTGGGACCTTGGGAGAAGCAGCCTAGCTAGAGGAAGTCGCTGCAGGGCAGGCCATGAGGTGTGTGGCCCGGCAGGTCTGCTTCCTGAACACACCTTGGGCAGCCAGGTCTCTGAGTTTTCCCTTCCTGAGGAGTCCCAGGTTTAGGTTTAGGAAGCCTTGCAGGTGTCCTCACACAGGCACCCCAGCACAATCACTCCATCCTTTCCTCCTCCACACATGGCCATTCCAGAGATAGGAGCCCAGGTATCAGGAGACACTTGCAGAGAGGTTTTCAGAGTGAGCTGCACACCCCCACCGCTCTCCCAGGAAGATGGGCTCACCTTTCTCCTGTCTGTTTACTCCCTAAATTCCGTCAGTCTTTCTCAGAAGGTGGCAGGTGGGATATGGGGAGATCCTGAAAGTTCACAGCAGATGAAGCAGCGAGCTACTGTTCCAGGGACTGCTGAGTCGGTGCCTCTGGGCAGGAATTCACTGCCTTCCCTGGTCGGAGACTGCGATACTCAACCAAAGGCCTTGAGCCCACATCTTAGAAGGCTTTGTGGTGGGACAAGGTACACAGTATTTATCTCCAAATATTTTTCAGTTGCATAAATGTTTATTTTATTCCACCAAACTAAGTAACTATCACTGCTTCTAATAACTGTGGTGTCGTGAGATGTACGCTCTTGAATGCTTTTCCATAATGTGTGTTTGTTCTAAATACTTTATGTGAAAAAAAACCGACTGTGACTTTTGGAGGTCTTCGAACAAATTAAAATATTTCTCACTAAAATAAATGACGCTAGCCTTTCTACTCAATAATTGTTCCCTCTGCACTGGAGTGAATTAAGTTAGAGCTGGATGCAGGCGCATAAATACTGTTTTGCCCAGTACCAAACTGCCTGAAGTGAGAGAATGGACTACGATCGATCCCCGCTGTTCACAGTTTCCGGGTTTGTGAATTTGCCTACTTGGAATTTGTCAGCTCCCCCCGACCCCAATCAATATTCCAGGTATTTCTGAGGCTGTTCACAGGCATGCAGAGAGTGGTGAAGTTGTCAAGGACTGAATGTACTGCAGGGAATTATCCCAGAAGAGGCTGGCCCATGGGCCCCTGGGACACATGTGACCAGAGAATGAGCTGGGAGGGGCCCAGCAGGGCAATGAGCTTCATCACTGAGTCAGGAGGGCTGAAGGAGTCCAGTGCAGTTCCTGCAGGAAGGGCAGCTGTGGGTGGAAAACAACCTTTTGTAAAGAAAATAAAATCCAGGGACTGGAGAGATGGCTCAGCAGTTAAGAGGACATATAGCTCAGTTTCAGAGGACCTGAGTTCAGCTCCTAACACCCGTATCCAGTGACTCAAAACCCCCTGTAACTCCAGCTTCATGGGACCTGATGCCCGCTTCTAGTCTCTGTGGGCATCTGTACCATGTACATAAGTCAACGTAGATACATGTATATGTAATTAAAAATAAAATAAAGTATATTTAAAAAATCTACCAGGATGGGCTGCTTTTAGGAATATATATAGTATATATACATTTTACTCTGTGGGCATCTGTACCATGTACATAAGTCAACGTAGATACATGTATATGTAATTAAAAATAAAATAAAGTATATTTAAAAAATCTACCAGGATGGGCTGCTTTTAGGAATATATATAGTATATATACATTTTACATTTATGTTTATTATTATACCATATATATGTATATATATATATATATATACCATCTATATCTGCCCTTGTTAGGGATTGCATCATGTTCACAAAGTTCCCAGGGACTTCAGAGAAGGGAGCACCAGGGACACTGAGAATCAGCTTCATATTCTTTTGGTTATTATCAGCGTCCCCTAAATGCAATCCAATCCTGCCCTGCCATAGCCCACAACAGTCTCTTAGTGAATGTTTTGGCCAGTTGTGAACAGTTCCTCAGTGTTCATAGCACACAACAGCATATTAAAGGCTCTGAGAAGTTCTGATGGCCGTGAATTTAGTACAGCTTGAGACAATCTAAATTTATTCCAACATTTCATAGGTTTTACTTCTTCAAGTAACCAATAATTCAAGGGACACATTGGAAGCCTTACAAGGTCATGGGATGCCACAGAAGGAAACATCCCTTGTAAGCAGAAGTGGGAGTCAAGAGCATCTAAGGCCAGGAGCAGGATTCTGGGTGGTAGGTGTTGGTTAGAACGTGGAGCTGTACCCACTGCCCTGGTCTTCATCCTCAACTCTTGCAAAGCTTCAGTTTGCTCTTCTCCAACTTGAGCGATGAGGAAGCCCACCTCATCAGGCCACAGAGAAGCCTGCCATGGACAGACATGGAGCAGTGCAGTGGGCGTGGCCCACACCAGGTGGGAAGCCAGGCCATTTTTATCTCAGTGCTTCCTGGCACTGCAGGGCGCTGTGGAGTGCCCTCTGCCATCACCCAAGACTCAAGCAGGGAGCATAGGAGCTGTGGATATTTAAAAAATCTACCAGGATGGGCTGCTTTTAGGAATATATATAGTATATATACATTTTACATTTATGTTTATTATTATACCATATATATGTATATATATATATATATATACCATCTATATCTGCCCTTGTTAGGGATTGCATCATGTTCACAAAGTTCCCAGGGACTTCAGAGAAGGGAGCACCAGGGACACTGAGAATCAGCTTCATATTCTTTTGGTTATTATCAGCGTCCCCTAAATGCAATCCAATCCTGCCCTGCCATAGCCCACAACAGTCTCTTAGTGAATGTTTTGGCCAGTTGTGAACAGTTCCTCAGTGTTCATAGCACACAACAGCATATTAAAGGCTCTGAGAAGTTCTGATGGCCGTGAATTTAGTACAGCTTGAGACATCTAAATTTATTCCAACATTTCATAGGTTTTACTTCTTCAAGTAACCAATAATTCAAGGGACACATTGGAAGCCTTACAAGGTCATGGGATGCCACAGAAGGAAACATCCCTTGTAAGCAGAAGTGGGAGTCAAGAGCATCTAAGGCCAGGAGCAGGATTCTGGGTGGTAGGTGTTGGTTAGAACGTGGAGCTGTACCCACTGCCCTGGTCTTCATCCTCAACTCTTGCAAAGCTTCAGTTTGCTCTTCTCCAACTTGAGCGATGAGGAAGCCCACCTCATCAGGCCACAGAGAAGCCTGCCATGGACAGACATGGAGCAGTGCAGTGGGCGTGGCCCACACCAGGTGGGAAGCCAGGCCATTTTTATCTCAATGCTTCCTGGCACTGCAGGGCGCTGTGGAGTGCCCTCTGCCATCACCCAAGACTCAAGCAGGGAGCATAGGAGCTGTGGGGGCCAGGATTGGAGGACATTTCTTTTTAAAGGTTGCTTCACAGCACTCTGAAGCCAGAGGATCTGTGGTCCCATGCTCTGAGGGAGCACATGTTCATGTTATCACCCAGCACGGAGGAAGGTATTGGGTGCTTTGTGCCGCTAGGCTTCTGAGGCTGACTTACGCACTGTGGTGATTAATGTCGAGGTTCAGCCAAAGGAGAAACAGGTGGACCTCGGGAAGACATGATCTAGAATAAGCTGTGTGCTTTGTGCCGCTAGGCTTCTGAGGCTGACTTACGCACTGTGGTGATTAACGTCGAGGTTCAGCCAAAGGAGAAACAGGTGGACCTTGGGAAGACATGATCTAGAATAAGCTGCCTCACCGTGGATCTGGAAACAGCAGATCCCACCTCCATGGGAGGGGTTAGGATGGCGTCCTCAGCTGGGGCAGGAAGCAGCGTAGCCCTCACTAAGGAGTAGTTTGGAGATGTATCCTGTGAGTGTGACACAGCTCTCAGTGAAAGCTGGTAAAGGAAATGACATACATATCAAACATAAGATTAAGGGCCTGCTAAGACAAACAAATGGGATTTTGAGGGCTCGGGGGTTGGGGATTTAGTCTTTGTCCTCTAGGACACAAATCCATCTTTCAGTGGCAGTATTTGGAATGAGCTCTCACCTCACCCAGGCAGTGAGCACAAAATGCAGTGTGAAATGCAGAGGGGACCCCAGGACGGGGGCTGAACCACGGCTATGCTAGTGGCATGCAGGTAGACTGGGCTCCATCCACCTACTCCAAATGTCATGGAACCCTGAGCTTTTTCTGTCCATGTGACACATTCTCCCAGTGCAAACAGAGCCTTAGGAGCAAGCCTCAGAGGGCTCCTCCCCTTCTTCATCCTGAATCCCAGCCTGTGGAGAAACGTGACTTGTGGGGTATGCTGCCTCATAGTAAGGCTCTGTCTCAGCCAGATGGGGTACCTCCTGGTGACAAGGGCTGGGGTTTAACGTTCAGTGCCTGAAACACCAGGAAATAGATTCGCGACTGTCTGTATTCACAAACTTGAGCAACAGGAGAGAGCATTTGAAATGAGAATTGCTATGAAAAATCCCAGGGCAGCACAGATACATGGAAAATAAATATATATTCAGTGGCCAGGACTCGGGGGATTAAAAAAAAAGTGCATAAAGTTAGGAGGAAAAGTGGGGTTAGCGGAGGGGTTGGAAGGAAGGAGTGAGACACTGTAGGTTTGATTAAAATACATTACGTATGTGTATGAATTTCTTTTAAAATATTTTATTTATCATTTTTATTTTATGTGGATGAGTATATTGTTTGCATGTGTGTAAGTGCACCCATGTCACACAATGCCTGCAGAGGAGAGAAAAGGGTGCCAGATCCCCTGGAACTGGAGTCACAGAATGTTGTTAATCACCGCATGGGTGCTGTGAACCAAACCTGGGTCCTCCGCAAGAGCAGCTACTGCTCTTAAGAACTGAGCCATCTCTCCAGCCCCATGAAATTCTTAAACAATTAAAAGAAAATGAGATCTACATGAATAAAGGAAATACATCAAGGGAAGAATCAATAAGTAATAAAAAAAAACCAGTATGATCAGGCCAGAGAGATAGCTTAGCCAGAAAAGTGTGATCGGAACCCACATAAACAAGCCAGATACCGAGACACGAGTTGGTATTCACAGCACTTCTGCAGTGAGATGGGAGACACAGACCATAGTCACCCCCAAAGTTCACAGGCCAGAGAGCCTGGAGTGCACAGTGTGACCCTGCCTCAGCCAGGTGGAAGGAGAGAACAGACCCCTGAAGGTGGTCTTCTCACCTCCACACGTGTGCTCAGCCTTCACATGTGTATGTAGCATGTGAGCACTGCTCACATCTGTTTGAGAATGTGTCCATTCTTCCCCTGAAGATGTGTTTGCGAAGCCTGCTTCCTATTTAGGCAAAGACGATAAAGAGGCTGGATTCTGTGTGTCTGGGGCATTCTGAGCCTGCACAAGCCGGTGATCCCCCAGGTCTCATTTGACAGAGGAGCTCTGCTCCAGCTCAAGAACGCGCCCTTCTTGGGTTGAGTGCTCTCTGTACTCAGCACTGCCATCTGTCAATCTGCCTTCCCAGTAGAGCCCTAAAGTGAGGTTTGCCTTTCCTTCGGGAATTCAAGAAGCGTCTCTGAAGACTGGCCAAGTGAAGGAACAGAATACAGTCCCAGGGGGCCCTGAGCAGCGCAGAAATTGATTTCTCAGGAACCCCAATCAGAGGAAAGCTGCTCTATCTCCCTAGACATTCGTCTCTCCCTACACGCACGCGTGCACAATCTTGAACAGAGCAAAATGAACCTGAGCTCTCTGCCTGCACCCACACTGGCCCAGGCCCATTTTTCCACCTGTGGGGGCCTCATTCAGCTTCCCAGCACAGTGGCAGGCTGTCCGTCAGTTTTCTTCCAATCCCAGACTTAAAAAACAAAAACAAAAACAAAAACAAAACATTAATTTTGTTTTGTGTGTATGAGTGTATTGCCTGCATGTGTGTAAGCGAACCTGTGTTGTGCAATGCTCACGGAGGACATAAGTGGGTTTTGGATCCCCTGGAAATGGAGTTATAGACGGTTGTCAGCTGCCATGTGGGTGCTGGGAATCGAACCCAGGTCCTCTGCAAGAGCAGTGAATGCTTTTAACCACTGAGCCATGTCTCCAGCCCCTAGGTTTGGTTCTTAATCCCCTCAGCTCCCCTCAGTCCTTCTGAGCTGTAGGATGTCCTTCCGAGCTGTCAGTCAGGACACAATGGAGATCACTGCTGTAGACATGGTCAATGTGCCCCAGATCACTGAGGGACCTGAAGCACCAGGCTGTGGAAGCTGGGTTGACGCTAACAGGTGCCCCCGCAACCGCCTACTGATACACATGTATGTGTTTAATGCTTCTTTTTCATTTTTAATGCATATTTTTATTGAAATTTTCTGCACTTCATAAAATAATCTTAATCATATTTATCCCCCCTCTCCGTCTGCACCTTGCATAACCCTCCACTGGATTTCATGCATTCTGTCATGTATGTTAAGACCTATCGAGTCAAGCTTTTGTACCCAGGTGTCCTCGGTAAAAGTTCATCTACTGGAGTCTAGTAGGTTATCTAGAGTCTCTCCCTTGAAGAATATCAACTCTCCCTCATCCAGCGGTAATCAGTTGCCAGTAGTTCCTCAGCCAGGCTTGGGACCGGCTGCCCATTTCCCCCGTTCAGTGCTGGGTTTTTTGTCTGGTTGAGTTCATATGGGTCTTGTGTATGCTGTCACAATTGCTGTAAGTTCACATGAGCAAGTTCCCAGAGCCTGGAACCCTCTGTTTCCTTGTGTTCACGCACCAGCCCTGGCTCTTACAACCTTTCTGCCCCCTCTTCCGCAATGGTCCCTGAGCCCTGGGTGGGTGAGGGTTAACACAGGGTCCTCTCCAGGGACACACACACTCTGCACTCTCTTGTTCTCTGTGCCCTGGTCAGTTGTGGCCTCTGTGTGCATCACACTCCACTGCATGAAGAAGCTTCGCTGATAAGAGTTGAGGGAAGTGTGAGTGTGCTCTCTACCCTCCGTTCCACTACGCTCCGTGAGCCTTAGGTGTAGAGGTTCCACTGTAGATGTGTCTCTCAGGGCTGGACATCTCACAGACACATCATCCTCTGATATTTCTTGAAATTAAGATTTCTCTTCAATGAAAATCAAGGTCCTGGTGGAATATTACGGTCTCACCAGAGACCCTAGAGGGATCTAGACCCAATCTCCACGTAAGTATTTCGGACAGCTGAGGAAAGTGGTCACCTGGATACTCCTTGATCCTTGACTCTCAGCAGCCACCATGCCCTCAAGCACCCAGCTGCTGCTCTCACAGCTCGTGATACGTGTGAGTTAGGCAGTGACAGAGGACAGCAGTGTCTTTGGTGACGTCCACCCACTGAACACTCTGTGGTAAGCTGGCACCTGTACAGAACAGACGTATTCGTCCCGCTTGGCCTTGTTCATGAATCGGCTGACAATTCTCACATTAACTTGTGTGTCTCCTGCTGGTAAGAAAAGGGCTGTCTTCCTAATCTCTTGTCTGTGCTGCTGGCTGCTCAGATGCACCTGTGTTCCCAGAGCCACAGTCCAGCCTGGTGCAGCTTCGCTGGATTCCAAAGCTGCTTGTGTTGATAAGGTCCTCTTACCAATCCTTGGCACAGAAGAGACACACCTTAAATGGACATGGTCGGGCCAGGGTCTTCACCCAGGGCTCATCCTCTCTGGAGGTTAACTTTCCCTGGAGGTCATGGGGGAGAGGAGGCTCTGAGGCAGCTCTAGGGATGCATTGTGTAGAACTGTTCAATTCGTGGTGGTCCATTTCAGTTAAATTCTGAGGACTCATCTTTAATGCCCTCAAAGAAATGCCAAGCAGTTTTGGGTCAAATTAGGAGTCCTTTATTAACCAGTGGTCAGAGAGGGGGCTAAGGTCCCAAAGAACTATCAACCCCAAAGGGAGGCACAGTGGGATTTATAAAGCTTAAAACCACAATTACATCACGCCAGGGGCAAAGCCAATAAACCACCATCACATCGGATCACCATAATTACACCAGACCAGGGCAGGTCAGTTAACAAAGAAGTTTTCACTTAAAAAAAAAAAGTTTTGGTTAAGAAAAACAAGTTTCTTAGAATTGCAGAAACAATGGGTTCCATGGGGATGCTGGGACGGAAGATGCTACCTGGTTGTTAGTACATTTCCCAGTATTGTAGAAACAATGCACAGCCTTCATGGGACCAGTTCCGCCTGGCTGACTGCAGTTAGAACGGCAGTGGGGGGTGGGGGAGAGCTAGGCAGAAACACAGGGTAAAACAAACTAGAACAAAACTAGACCAGAGCCCCCCACCCACCCCCTGTCTGTTGTGAGTACCATCACTAACTTCAATACCTCACTAGGACCAGGTCCCTCACAGCCAGATATGAATAATTGTTCTCAATACAATCCCACTAGGAGATCCAGTAAGACAGCACATGTGTGGTAGTCTGAATGAGAATGTCAGCCATAGGCTCCAAGTATCCGAACACTGGCCCCAGTTGGTGGTGCTGTTTGTGGCGCGTTAGAAGGTGGGGCCTTGTTGGAGGAAGCACATCCCCAGTCCCTGGAGGCGGAAAGTTCACAGCCCCACCTCATTTCCAGTTTGTCTCTCTACTGCCTGTGTATGCCTGAAGATGTGAGCTCTTAGCTTTCTGCCCCAGTGGCCTCTGCTGCTGCACCTCCTCATCATGATGGACTCAGCTCTCAGGAACTGTGAGTCAAATAAACTCTTCCTTCTATAAGTTGCCCTGTAAGAAATTCAGCAAGCAAATAGCACCATACCAGGATATTCCTGGCACATAGCCAGAACTCAACAGGCTGTGTTTAAACAGAGAAGCTAAGCTTCTGCCCATCCAATGACCTGTCCTGCAAACACAGATGTGTTTAGTCAGGGCTCTCTAGAGGAACAAAACCAATAGAATTAATAATATATTGCAAAGGGAACTTATTAGATCGGCTTATGGTTAGGACTGGGTCATGCAACAATGGCTGTCTGCACTCCTGGTAGCTGCTTAGACCAGGGAGCCAGATTCCTCAGCAGGCCCAATCCTATGCTGAAGGCTGGGGGCTCATGGAGAGCTGCTGGTCTTCATTCCACATCTTGAAGCAAGAGAGGCGATTCTGAAGTCAGTGGAGGACGGCACGGCTGGGGCAGTGGCAGCAGCAGCAAGAACACGGATGTGCAGGCCAGCAGGGAACAAATGTAGATGGGTGAAAACAGCCCGCAGATCTCTCTGTGTTTGGGCTGCAGTTAATCCCTACAGAAAACACCCTCACAGATCCACTCAGAAGCAGGCCCCTTAGCCGATTCCAGATCCACTCAAGTTGACAAACAAGACTGACCATCATGGGACTGGAGCGACAGCTCAGTGGTTAAAAAAACTGGCTGCTCTTGCAGAGGACCTGGGTTCTATTCCAAGCACCCACATGGGAGCTAACAACTGTCATAACTCCAGTTTCCGGAAATCCAAAGCCACCTTCTGGCTCTATGGGCATTGCAGGACAGAGGTGCACTTATACAGCATACAGGCAACATACTCATATACATAAAATAATAACATTTTAAAAGATTAACCATCACAACGGCTGAATACTTTTTGATAACATTTCAGATGTGTGTTTGGAATCATGTAAGCTGAATGTTAGTCACGTGATGGGTCAAGATAAAAATTGGACAGAACCTGAAGGAGGCAGGTGGCAATCCTAGCCAGCAGACATCTGCAGAGTACAGCTCAGGCTTCGTAGTTGTGTGGAGAAGCTTTACTGGAATACATTCACTGTCACTGATATGCCCACTGTCTGTGTCTGTGCCAGGTTACAGGATTGGTTATGACAGTGTGACCGCACAGCACCCAGATCAGACAGTTGGCTGACCTTTGCTATGGTTTGATGACCAGGGCCACTGTGAACTGCAGAGTGAGACCTGCGGTAAGTCACTGTGGTCACAGCCAATGTGGGATTAAGAGGAAAACCCCAGATATTCCTTGCTGTAGTCAGTTGGGCTGCCTCTCAGATGGAGACTCCTAAACAGGCTTTAGGAGGTGGGCTTCTGAACAGTAGTCAGTAAGTATTTTAATGGATCTAATTTCCTTGCTATATTCAGTGCCTGAGAAGAGGTAGATACTGGGGGAGGAGCAGGAGGTGGGCTGAGTCTGTCCTATGTACCGTACCACCCACTTCCCAGACTGTCGATAGAACATGTGCCTGTGGGGGACGGGTCAACCCGGGACTGTGCATTAGGTCACAGAGGTTCTATTTAAGGACGGCCTCTCCACACATGTGACACTTGAAGGGAGAGGAGGGGAAGTCGGCCCCATGCTCAAGAGCTTGCAGCAAGAAAGCATTGCTGTCCCTGAATAAGAGGGTGAGTGTCCTTACAGCAGTCCTAGCAGGTGAGGGCTGGGCCACATCTGTACAGCCAGTGAACACACAGCAAGGTGGTTGTATTTTATAAGCAATGGAAGTCTATGGGACACCCATGTGTCCAAGGGTAGCCCTGGGTCTGCCCATCATGGATCAGAAGGGCAAGTCTAAGGGAGATGGAGTGTGCGGCTGTCGACCTGCAGCAGGGTACCCAAGGTGGAGTCTAGGAAGATGGAACACCATACAGATGTCAAAGGACAGATGGTTCAGAATCAGGAGCAAGTCACAGAAGGCCCAAGGTGGAGTTTCCTGAGAGGGAACCTGGGACCGCAGACACAGACCTCCAAACACACATCTGCAGATACACACCTGCACCTCACCTGCACACACACACCTGCACCTCACCTGCACACACACACGTGCACCTCACCTGCAGACACAGACCTCCAAACACACATCTGCAGATACACACCTGCACCTCACCTGCAGATCTCTGTCATTGACCTTAACCATGAGCTTGGAGGAAATGAAGCTTCTCTTGGACATGAAGCAGCCGTGCAAGGCAGCATAAAGTTCTACTTGGACTGTCCTCCCTTAAACCACAGAGACCTGACGACTCTGGGAGAGGGGCAACAAACTTTACTGCTGCTGACCTGGTTAGAGAGCAGGAGCCAGTCTCAAACACAGCTCATGACAGGACACCTGGTACTTGACAGAGGGCAGAAGATCGCAGACCTCACAACCAAGACAGAAGGCCTTTCTAAAGCAGAGTGTGGACCAAGTCACAGAGACCTGCCCCCAGCTCCGGCCAGCAAACCCAGAGGAGCACACAGCCATCTACCCTGGGGGAGGGGTATGATCAGGGCGAAGGCCCTCCCTGGCGTATGTACCCAGGCCTAATGACAAGGGGAGCAAACCCTCCAGCAAACCAGCCCCTGTCTGAAGCACAAGATCATGGCAGAGCAATGGAAGCCAGTAGCTATTCCAAAGACAAAATCTAAACCCAATTCAACTCCTGACTAGATTGATCCCTTTATAGAGGGGCAAGTCCACATGCAGACACCAGGGCATTCATTCCCACTGTCCTACCCATGACAGCTGTGGGGATACACACCCCACCTGTAGGAGTGACCCAGAGCTTACAAGGCCCATGGAGCATCACCCCAAAGCAAAACCAATCAGCTGACATGGGCCTAGGAACCACCCATGCTGGGCAGTTCCACCCTGATCAGTTTTCATTGTCGACTTGACTGGGCTTAGATGGCGTGGGAGACCCACTCCTGAGTGTCTGAGGATGTGCTTCTGGTAAGGTTAACTGAGGAGAGAAGATCTGTCCTGAATGTAGGCAGCACCAGCCCAGGGCCTGCACTCACTGACTGAGTTAAAGGGAAAAGGGAGAAAATGAGCTGAGCAGCAGCATTTACCTCTCTCGGCTTCCTGACTGTGGGTGGAATGCTTGCGGCTCCTGCTGCCGGGCCTCCCCACCATGAGGACCTCTACCCTTGAACTTGGAGTCAAAGGAAACCCTTCCTCCCTTAAAGTGTTTTTGTCAGGCAGTTAGTGATAGCTATGGGAGAAGGAACTAAGGCAACCTCATAGCAGAGATTTCACACAGTCAGACTCAGCACGTCAAAGGTTCTGCTAGAACGAGAGGGTATGTGTAAAACATGGGAACGTTGTGGGGAGATCATAAGTAGAAGTCAGAGTGACAGGGATAAGGAGCTCCTCCGATGGACTTGCCGGTGGACTCGCACATATCAGGGAGACATCAGAGGATGTGGAGAGAGGTCAAAGAAATCGCCCAAACTTAAACTACAACATATAAACCGATAGCATAGAATTCTCCAGAGATGTGGGGAGTAGAAGGCGATCTACCACAGAAAGCACCTGAGTTCCAGAGGGAAAACGGAGAGAAAGCACTAGAAACCCTCGAAGGGCTCTGACTGGTGATCTTCAGAGACAGTTGACATCAAAGCACAGCTCCAAGAAGCTCAGAGAACTCTAACCACGGCAAACACTAAAAACTAACCACAACAAAAAACCTGGGCACATCCTGTTCAAGCGACTGAAAACACAATAAATACAAATAGAAAAATAGAAAGTCTTGAAATAATTCAAAACAAGAAGATACTTGAGCAGAGAGAGAGAAGAGAAGAGCTGGAAGACTCTTCATTAGAAACAATCCGGCCAGGACACAATAGAGAACCTTTTGAATTTGGAGGATAAATGTGTCAACCCAGAATTCTGTGTTGTCTTTTAATAATAAAGGATGATACTTTTGTTCAAATAAACCAGCGCGAACACTTAGACACATATTGCCAGCTATCTCGTAATAAAAGAATTGTGCTAAGGTGTTTTTCTTAGACCAGGGGAATGACGCTCAGGACCCTGGGTCTCCAGGAAGAGATTCATTCTTCCTGATACAGTTAAAATGAGGGAAAACGGGGAAGTCGTGGTTCTTAGTTTTAGTCGCAATGAGAGAGAATTGTCTGTCCAAAGCAAAGATCGCAGCAGTTTCCTGAATTCATAAGGTGTCCACGGACAGCACAAAAGATGAATGAGGGTGTCAGATGATCGAGGCCACGGTTCTTGGCTGCTTGTGAGAGAGGCAGTGTGATATTATTACTGCAGTCAAAGGCTGCAAACCATCAACTTTGATAAACAGTTAAACAAGCTCTGCGTTCCAGTTCTGTCGTTCACCTTCTGTCTCTTCAGCGTCCAGTTCTGCTGTGTCCCTGTTCCACGGACACTGCACCATTCCTGATCCAGGTCTTTGAAGATGCTCTTAGCCTCACCTGGGGCAAGCTGTGTTCCCTTTCGATGTCCTTACTCGTGATTCATAGGCATCTTGTCCTGTGAGGCGACTTCACTGTGAGGTCTGGAGTCGTCCCTGACCTTGAGGCTGTGTTTCACTTTCTTCAGAGCACCAACAACTTCTCAAAGCAATCTTGTCTGTCTATTGCTCCTGCTTAGAAATGAAGACTGAAACGGCCAGGTTCAAATGTGTCCTGGGGCTGGAACAGAGCCTGGTATCTAGAGAGGATCCATGGAGGCGTGTTGGCCCTTATTGTCAGGTGAGTGGGCGCGGGGTCATGCGTTGATAGGTCTGAATGTTGGGTCAGTCAGTCAGTCCTGTGCAGAGCCACAATAGGAAGACCTGGGATTGTATCTGCAGGGAGGGAAGGAACCAAGGGTGAGGTGTGTGCTGGACCCTGCGGATAAACCGATAAACCGATGTTTACAGTAGCTTCAATGGAAAAGGAGGGTATTCCAGTTAATGGGTCCGTAAGTAAAGCGGTGGAAACACGAAGCTATGTGACTTGAGGAAAACTGGGACAATTCCAGCCCCTGGAACTCCATGAGGGAGAGGAGGGTGTTCACCTTGGTCAGGAGATGGGTGATGTCTTGTGAGGATATTAACACTGACCTGGAGGTGCTGAGATCCATCATGTCTCTCATCCGCATTCCATCATGTGCTGGTGTCAGAGCTGCTGGCTCAGCCTCCTAGAACAAGGGTAAAGCAAGTTGGCCTCCCACACCTGCAAGCTGACTCAGGGGATGTGGGTGGAGGAGAGAATGTCAGAGATGTCCATCAAGGTGAAGCCTGTGAGGTGATGCAGCACTTTCTGGGAGGAAATGGAAAGACTGAAAGCAGGAGGGAGGCTCCTAGAACAGGGCCCCTGCTCTTCCTGTGGGGGTCCACGTGGAAGGTGTCCCAGGGTAGCCAGAAATCAGTGTCAGGGTTGTTAACAAGACAAGCCTCATCAGGTATGAGCATAGGAGCTGCCGGCAAACATGGTGTCTGTACGCAAATGAGTCTGAAGAGATGATGCCCCAGACACGGAGAGAAGAGAGACGTACACGCCTGTGTTTTCCCCTAAAACGGAAAAAAATAACTGGACTTTTTCCCTTACCCACCTAACTTGTGATTCTTGAATATATTTTTTCTTGCTTTTTAACATAAGTGTGTCACAAAGAAAAGATGCAAATATGTCCAGATGTGATTAAATATTTCCCTAAGAAAGTCAAGTCGTTTCTTTCTATCAATAATTCTAATCTCTGGTCAGTAGGCTGCCACAGTGCCTCTCTTTTAAACACCGTTTGCACTGCATGGTGTCTGGTACCCTGTTCTTCCCTCGGTGGGTGCTTGCTAAGCACTAGATGATAGTTACATGCGCACGGATGTAGTAGTTCAGCCGAAACACCAGCCGCTACTGAATTCTGTAATGTCCAAGTTCTAGAATAAAAGTGAAGGAAATAGTTCTCCATTTAAATTATGGTCTTTGAGAAGCTTGGATCAGAATCGTGGGTCCACCCTAAATGATGAAACCGGTTTCCTACAATGAAAGCAAAAAGTGACGTAGCATTTACTGAACACTTCCCGAATGCCTGGCGTTGTGTTCACGTGGATAGAATGTAGCCTAAAATCACCAGGAAGGCAGAGTACTCACACCACAAAATTAAGCGCTCGTATCTCACCGGTGGGCTTACAAGTATATATCCTTTTCATTTGATAAGTGGTGTTCCCACTTTTAAAAACTGCAGTGAACATGCATTGCTTTTTATAATCCATCTTAATCAGGGTGGGGTGCTATGCCCATCACCTAGCACTTCGAAGACTGAGGCTGGAGGATTGCCCCATGATGAAGGCCAGCCTGGGCTACAGAGTGATCTTGACTCCAGGAATTAGGAGTTCAATTTCTAGTAACTATGTCAGGCAGTTTACAGTCACCTGTAACTCCAGCTCTAAGGAGATGTGATACCTCTGGCCTCTGCAGGTGCCTGCACTCAACTGTAAACACACACACACACACAATTTTGTGTGTGTGTGTATTATTATTATTTTATTTATTTAATAACCGTATAATTAGAAGAAGCATTTCATTACAACAGCATTGACATATTCAATAACAATTTCCAGAGCTAAGATGCATCTCTTTCAAAATTGGCTGTAAATTTTTAGGTTTAGAGTTGAATTAATACAGTTATACAATATTGTACTCCATATAACTCCTATAAGACATAAAATTAAATGGGGATTTAAATCATTATTAAAATACAGTTTCATACAGAAAAATTCATTTTTAATATAATAGACACTAAGATGCACATGTGTTTCTAATCTCTATATATCTGATTATTACTAGTCACAGTCAGTTACTTTCTGAGATCCTTGGCATCTGAGCATGGATATAAAGTCATCAGGTAGATTTCAATGGTAATGTTTTTCACATCTACTAATTATTAAGGAGCAAATTTTTATGCTTTGAAGAATTAATTTTTCTTTTTATTTTAATTGATTTATACACCCATGTCGCAGGTAGCACCCTCCAATAGCCTCCCTCCCCCCACTAGAGCCCTTATACTCTGATATCCCTGCTACTGTCTGCTG